>NC_134698.1:11692321-11804821 GCF_050947455.1 Rhinoderma darwinii | reverse complement strand
GGGCGCGCATGTTCTGTATAGATGAAGGATTGGCCCTCAATAATTTACTTTGGTGGATCCAAGGAACCCTAGTGTGATACTGAGAACTTCTCATTGTTCACCTGTATTTTCTAATCCTTTTTTAGTAGATAGCACTGCTCACCTCAGTTACTTAGTAGAGAATAACTGTTTTAATTCTCTAGTCAACCTAAAGTACATGTTGTTCCCTGTTCAATATCTACATTTTCTTTAAAAAAAAAATGGACGACATGGGGGCATGGCCAGCTATGGAAGAGTGAGGACGTGCCTTCCTGAGCTCCTCCACCAGCTTATACTTAATCGCCTGACATCAGGCTTTAAATAATGGGGAAGACTTCCAAAAAACCTAAGGCTGTATCCTCTACCTGTCCCAGAGTGATATTGGGGCATACTTTGGCCGAGAGACCCCGATGCAGCTGAGGGCTCTGATCCGGACCGAGGCCCGAAGCCAAGATGGCCACGAGGCCTCCTCATCTTCACTACCCCAGCGCCCTGGTAGCCCTGATTTGCAGGCTGCGGATGTCTCTCCACCTTGCCAGGTAATGCTGCCGGGGACACCTTGTTCCTTGCAGCAATCACGGGGTGATGATGGCAGTGGCCCTCAGGTGCAACAGACTGCCGCCATCCAAGATGGCCGCTGGGATCCCGCTATGCCCATTCTCGGGCCTGTACAGGCGGTCGCTGGACATCAGGGGGCCTCTCCTTGGTGGGGAGATCTGCATAGTGCGGCACTGATTCCCCAACTTACCTCAGACGCATCTGGGGACTCTTCAGTGGCCGCCGCCCTCGCCAGGACAGCACACGAGGCATCCCAAAATGGCCGCCGGCTCTCAGTTCCAGAGACGCGAATGCAGAGAATCTGTCCACAGACCCCTCTGGAGTATGCGTTTACCACCGACAGCCCTCTTCAGCCTGCGGTCACTCCTCCTTCGGCATCTGGGTGTGGGATGGTCGCAATTAGCCCAGGAGCGCCTGCTCTGATGGATCCAGGGCCCACAGTTCTGGGACCACCACCTTTGCCTCACCCACCATCTGGAGTGTTGCAGGATGCATCGTTGCAGCTGAGGAGCCAGCACAGTGAGTACGGAGGTACTGGACCCCATATAATCCCAACCAATGTTGGGTCATCAGGGACTCAGGTCCACTTGCTCCCACCACCTCAACAGGGCCCTATGTTATTAGGGGTCTCCCTCCCTTGGTCCTCGGGATCCTCGTGGAATAGCCCCCCTCATGTACTGCCGACCACACCACCCTCAATACTTCAGGGGCCTCATCCCTATTTGGCTTTACCACCTTCACCATATACCCGCAGCCAAGGATCCATTGTTCTTTCTGCCAGTCATCCCGCTCTGGATCCTTCTGACCCGGACAATATTCCGGCGGTTTTCAGGTTAAGTCAACAGAACCCGTCATCCATACCTGTGGGTGCCCCACTCTCTTCCGGTGAAGATAGACCTGACACTCTATCTGAAATACACCAGATGGTCCAAATGCTACCCACTAGGACTGCCAAACAGATTGTGGATGATTGTAAGCTGGAGTTTACCCAGTTCTGAGCTGAACTTTCCTCGCTTTCTACAAGGGTGGACACCCTGGCACAGGACCGTGTAACGGTCATTGCAACCATTACGTCCATGCAATCCACTATACAGCAACACTCCGCTCAATTGTTTACTCTTCAACAACATCTTGATGATATCGAGAATCGTAATTGGAGAAACAACCTACGTATTCGGGGACTGCCTGAATCAATCCCCGCGTCTGATCTTTTTTCTACATTGTCTACCATCTTTAATAATTTATTGGGTCGGCCACCAAACACCCATATAGAAATGGACCGGGCCCATCGAGCCTTACGTTCGCTAAGTCTGGACGAACAGCGGCCAAGAGATGTAATTTGCCGCTTTCATTTCTATGACATAAAAGACTCTATTCTACAGAAAACTAGATAACAGCCCACCATTTCATCAAGGTACGCAGATCCATATACTGCCGGATTTGTCTAGGCATACGCTGGTACAAAGATCAACTCTCAAACCCCTCTTGGAGGTACTTCAGAGGCGGGGCATTTCCTACAGATGGGGCTTCCCCTTTGGCCTAATGGTCAGACAGGATTGTCAAACTTATACTCTACGATCCCCGAATGACTTAACTGATTTTCTACGGGACTTAAACCTTCCTCATATTTAGATACATGAATGGCCCCTAATGTCTTCTGCAGGCGCAGGATCGCATTCCGGCTGCCCCTCCTATCTACCCCAAAATCCATCTGGGGCCGTCCTCAAGGGGCTCTAGAAGAAGGTCTCGGTGCATGCAGGAACGGGAACCGTCACCGCTTCTGGAAGCTGCCCGCTCGCATGATGGCCCCCAGAGCAATGCCGACTGCGTGGCTATTCCTGGATTTAGTGTGCCAGTTATAATTTATTTATTAGCCCCTGAGAATCCCTCCGTGATTCTTGTTTATTTACTTATAGATATCTAGCCTAATTTCTATTTTACGTGATGTATCTTAGTTGTGCTAAATTGTCTTCCCCGTCTATCTTCAATACATATGATGTTAGCTGTTTATACTTCCCTTAACATAAGCTGGGGAGCGCAGATAGCTCTTATGCATATCTGCCACCTTCCCCCTGTAGGTACCGGACCTAACGGTGGCGCAATGGGCGCCTCCTGGTTCTTTGCATTCTTGTGCTTAGTCCGCGCGGCAGTCCCTATTTTACTGCCTTTTTTGTTGATATTTTTGTTTTGCTTTAATGCTGTGATTTCTATCCCTAGATTGTGCTCCTCCCCTCTTTCCCACATGGTGACCCTGGACTCCAGCCCTTTCCGTCCCTTCTGGAAAACTTCAGCGAGCGGTTCTATCTACATCCATGGCTGACCTTACTATAGCCTCCTTCAATCCAAAGGGGCTGAATACTACTGAAAACAGAGCGCAGATCCTGCACCACCTTCACAAGCGTAAGGTACACGTTGCATGTTTCCAGGAAACACACTTTAAAGAAGGTCACTCCCCTGCCATCAGACATAAGTTTTACACACACTGGCACTTTAACAACAACTCACATTCCAGATCTTGTGGAGTTGCCATAGCTCTTCACCAGTCCCTTACTCACCAGGTCGTAAATTTTGTTGCAGACTCTGACGCTCGATATATAATCCTGGTTCTAAATATTGGAGGTTGTGAGTTAACCGTGATTAATGCGTACGCTCCCAATCAGGGTTAGGTTCCTTTCCTGCTTAACCTCATAGACACTGCCCTTCCGATTGTGCGGGGGACTGTGGTGCTTTGCGGAGACTTTAATCTCACTTTGGATCTGACGGTAGATAACTCTACTGGGCACTCCAGTATTGCATATAGTGCTATTAAGATGGTGAAACGCGCTCTTTTACAGCTTCAACTCTGTGACACTTGGCGCCTACAACATCCCTCTGACAAAGATTATAGATTTTATTCTCATCCGCATGGCACCTAAAGTCGCCTGGACTATATCCTTCTTCAGAATCATGCCCTCCCATGGGTTGCTTCCTCGTCCATTGGCAGTATTCTGTGGTCCGATCATGCCCCGGTGTATTGCACCCTCCACCTTCCTTTTCTCACCAAGGGCCCCTGGTCATGGAGACTCAATGAATCCCTGCTCCTGGATGGAGTTTGCAGTGCTGAACTGTTACAAACGGTTGAGCACTTCACATCTGATCATGCACATGATACCACATCCCCTATGATGCAGTGGGAGGTCCTTAAATGTGAGCTCAGGGGTGTACAGCTCGGCTTAAAAGAGAAAGGGCCCATTCCCTTAAAATTGCTCTTCAAAAGATTTCCCTCGAACTGGCTCACAAGCGTGTGCTTTCTGTTCCACTCTTGAGGGAGTTACAAAATGCTAGACAAGAGGCCCGTCGTCTCTTGGACTCGGCCAAGAAATGTGCCCTCCAAGTCTGTCGTGGCAGGTTTTACGAATTCGGTAATAAAAGCGGACGCATGCTAGCCAGGGCTCTAAAAGCTAAGATAGCCTAGTGTCATATACCGAACATTACATCTACAGCTGGGCATGTTGTCCACACGACCCCAGAGATGTCCCTAGATGCCGAGAAGGCGTTTGACAGAATATCATGGCCCGCCCTTCATCAGACACTTCAACACATAGGGCTAAGACCTTCCCTCATTAATAAAATTATGGCCCTCTACCATTCTTCCTCCGCCCAGATAAAAATTAAGGGCTCCTTCTCTGCTCCCTTTATTATTCATAATGGCATAAGGCAGGGCTGCCCCCTATCCCCATTGTTGTACGTTCTCGTTGTGGAGCATCTCATGGCCTCCATTCGGGACAGTCCGGATATTAGGGGTGTTCCTATCGGCGGATAGAATATGTGCTCTGAATTTGTGGATGATTTACTGGTTTATCTCACAAACCCGCATGTGTCTCTTCCCTCATTGATGTCCGAGCTGTCACGGTTTGGGTCATGGTCTAATTTTAAGATCAAGCTCTTTAAGTCAGAGGCTCTGAATGTATCCCTTTCGTCCTCAACAGTTTCACTTCTCAAAAGTAATTTCCCCTTTTCCTGGCCCTCTAGGGGCATAACGTATCTGGGCACATGTATAAGTAATGACCTTTCACAACTGTTTGTCAATAATTTCATTCCCCTACTGGCCAAATTTCGTACAGATCTTGATTCCTGGAATAAAAAATTCTCTTGGTTTGGCCGTATTAATATTATAAAAATGTCACTCCTCCCCAGATTTTTGCACCTCCTGCAGACGATCCCCATCTCCATCCGATCCTCTTTTTGGTTACGTATCCAGCAATGCTTTGGATCATTCATCTGGCCATCGGGTCATCCCCGAATAGGCAGGACAATTCTTATTCGGCCCAGAGATGCAGGTGGGGTTGCTTTGCCGGACTTTCATCTCTATTACAACACACGCTCGTGTTTTTTTACTTTTTTCACAACCATGACTCAAAAGTTTGGGTTAGTTTAGCCCAACAACTATGCACCCGTACCCTGTCTACCGTACCATGGACCCTGTCTGGGAGCAGATCGACTCAGACTCTCCTGGCATTACGTTCTTCTGGGGTGGGAGGTTCACTCATAGACCCACTGGGTCCATTAACCCCTGTTAAGGACAACCCAGCATTTCCTGCAGGTGAGGCTCGACTCTCATTCTTGGGCATGACATACACTAATCCCATGTTCTTTACTCAAGTCCTTTCCAATTTTTCTCTACTCCCGTTAAACACAATCTCTCCAACTGATGCGCCCTCAACGCGCCACATGTTTGAATATGCCCAACTACAACATTTTTATAGTATAACCAATCGTCATGCACACCTCCATCGCACGCTAACTGAATTTGAACGCCTATGTGTTTCCCACCTGTCCCCTACACACACGATCTCTGCATTATACAAACTACTGCTCTGCCAACGATGTGAAAAGCCTCTATAGCCACACGGGCTCAGGAAACTAGTTATAAAATAGTGTCAAGGTGGTATCGGGTCCCTACTGCCCTTCATAACTGGTACCCGTCTGTGCCAGACAATTGTTGGCGCTGTGGAACTGCGCGTGGTTCCATGTCTTACATTTGGTGGAGTTGCCCCTCCTTGCGGAGCTTCTGGGACACGATACTTAATATTATATCAGAAGTCACCGGGGTCTTGGTCCCCAATTTTCCGGAGGCGGCTCTACTATTCATGTTCCCTATGCCGCTACCCGTTTATAAACTATCCCAAACTAGACACCTCCTTCAGGCTGCAAAATCGGTTATCCCACGCAAGTGGAAAACGGTGGTCCCCCAACGCTGGACTAGTGGCTCCAGGAGGTTGCTCTGATACAGAGAATGGAACAGCTGCTGGCACATTCTCCAGCCGCTTCTACACGATACACATCTACATGGTGTCAATGGATTACATTCCTCTCTTCTCCCACATATTTGAACATTGTGACCTAAAACCTAATTCCCCCTCCCCTGCCTATGTGCTTTAACCTGAGGTGGTAGCACTTGAGGTTCTGTGTGTTTTTTGCGCTCTCCAGCCATCTCTCTACCAGGTGCATAGATGCTCTTGCTGCTTCTTTCTCATAATAGTCCGGAGATTGAGTCCAGGCTCGCCATGATTTGAGCCTTACCATATCCCTACTTTGCCCCTGTTTGTCTCCATTCTATCTCTCCCTTCTCTTGTCTAAGTGTGTGGGGTGCCTCGCTCCCTGTGATAACACTTATAGGATACAGTTATACTTTATGTTATTTTGGAGACCGAAATTTTCTGTCTCATATTTATACAATGCTCCTGTTCACTATGTTTACATTTGCTGCTGATGTATACCGCCGTTAATCATGGGATGTGATGTTCACTCTCTTGTGTGGGCTTAGCCCTTGTTGTTTTATTTTATTTTCACTGTGTGGAGGCCTTCCCTCCAAATGTGTTTTATACTTGTTTGTTTCAAAACCAATAAAAACTTTGAATATGAAAAACTATGGCCAACTATGGTGTCACGGCCATGGTCACCGACCGCCATCGTTCCTTACATGGCAACGCCCACGACCATAGTCTGTTATCTTCCTGCCAGCATCTCCCTCATAGGAGATGCCAGCACTCGCGGCCGGCTGGTCCTGCTTTCACTGGTAGGGTGCGTGTGCGTGGTCCCGGCCTTAAAGGTCCAGCGTGCGCACATGTTTAAAGTTCCCTAATATACCCCTGCCAATCCTGGATTATAAGAAGGGCACTGCCCTTTCATTCCCTGCCTGAGCATTGTTGTAGTTTTCCCTTGTCTGAATTGCAAACGGTCCCTTAGTGTTTTCCTGCTCCCAGTGTTCCCTTGTCCTGCCTTCTATATCCTGCATCCTGTGCTGTGCCTTTTTCCGAGCCTGTGTAGTACCTGATCCGTACCTTGCCTAGCCCTGCTGGAATACCGCCACTTGTGGCGCAACCCACCTCCAGCTCCATCTGTGCCAGAGCCCTTGGCACCATCCGGACTATCCCAGGTACCCGTTTACTACACTCCTACCATAGACTTTGTGCGTAGACTGTGAGTTGGTGAGCTGCCTCTCCGCTATGGCGGAGCGGCCTAGTGGGTCTACATACCCCTGGATTGTGACATATGGCAAATTTAACTTCCTATTACGTAGCAATTGAAGTACCTGTTTATATTATACTACACCTCTTCTTAACCACACATGGTACTTCAACACCATACCCTTTTTTGGTTCTCTGGTTCTTGTAAGATTCTGCCCTAGTGGATATTTTTTACATGCAATTTACTCTAAATGTGATTATCATGTACATTTTGGGGTAGGAAATCCATCTGCTGCAATGAAGACACTAAAAAGACACTGATAGTGAGATAGGCCATTGCCCACATGGCAAACTAAGCAATTGAATTGTATCTTTCATTTTCTCTTGGGCATAGGGTGCTGTGCAGGTAGTCTCTTACCACTGCTTGCAGCCTTTCTGTGTGATCAAGGCCATTTGCCTCACTGAGTCAAAGCAGCTGGAATTGTGACTTTATCAGCAGGAGCAAAGTTACATTAATGTATTGATACACTGGATGGTGTTCATGTCCCAGGCGAAAAAACACAGGAATACTGCATTTGCAGTGTAGCTAGATTACATTGTAATTGTAAGGCCCCATGCACACGACCGTGCCCGCAATCACGGCCCGCGATTGCGGGCACGGCCGGCCGCTGACTGACAGCCGCATTTTCGGGCCGTGCTCCCACACAAAGTATGGGAGCACGGCCCGCAAAATGCGAAAGAACGGACATGTTCCATAATTCCCGGAACATTTCCACGGCACTGACACCCTTCCGTAGTGCTACGGAAAGGTGTCAGTGTTCAATGAAAGTGAATGGCTCCGTTTTTGCTGTTGTGTGCATGGGGCCTTATTGTTTGAATTGGTACATTGTTCCGTTCATGTGTTTTAGATTAAAAAGAAAAGGAATTTACAGAGCAGGAAAATGACACTTATTTTTAAATTGGCACATTATGCTGTTTTAGTGTCACAGATGGAAAAAAAACAAGAATGCTGCATTTACAGAGCAAATTTCACTTTGCGCCCACCTCTATTTATTACTATTACTGCTAAAAGTGGTATAATGCTATAGTAGGAATATATGATATTAAAGTCATTAATAATCAACATTACTCCTCCTAATAACATCCTCAGCAAAGATTGTGTTAATTTTGCAACAACACGTATACAAATTATCTAGAGAACCCACAAAACATTAATTGTATTGGGACTTCTTGGTCCTTCAGGGTATTTGAAAAATTTAACATAAATAGCCGGCTGTGAACTTGTCTTAGTGCTGATGCGAAGGCCTAAATACAGTTTCTGCATGAGCTGTGGACACTCTTTTTTTTTAAATTATCTCTATGAATTTTTTGTTTTGTTTTTGTAAGTACAATCATTTTATTATTATTTATTAAATCAACATACCCAATGTTGTATAGGTTTTTGCTGCCACAGCTTAGATTTGTGCTCTGTAATCTGTAATTTTTTTCAGCATATATTGTTCTTTGAAGCCATATATTTCAGTTTCAGCTCGTTCAGTATTCAGTGTGTAGCGATGAACTCTCAGTTATTTGTATAGTAGTAGTAGTATACTTTTTTGGCGTATTACCTTTACTTAGCTCTTTACCCTGCTTTTGCCTGCCATGACTTGTTTTTGACCCTAGATTTTGACTGTTCATGCAACCTTTTTGTCCCATCTGTCACCCGACTGTTTTTTTTACCTCTACCTTTATTGATCATGGCAAGTTTCATGATTATGAATATGTTTTGCCCTCTGTACAGCATCTGACTTCTGACATACCCACTTCTTTGACCGCGCACACCCTTTTGACTACACTTCTGTTTTCGCCTTCGACTATGTATCTGTCTCTATGTTTTTGATCCCTTTTAACGCCCTCTAGACTGTTCATTGCTATCAGCAATCACCTGCTCCTTCACTTTCCCCTTCTTGGTTTCTGAATATGATATTTTGAGAATTAACTACTCAACGACCAACACGCATTGAATTTCTGGAGCCAACAGAGAAAAAAGTGGTGTCATAAGTAAAACATGCAGTCCAGTATAGTATTTTTTCCCGGTAACTCAGAACCAGGTCTGTAACATTAATCTAATGTAGTTGGTAGGAATTTACCCAAAATAATTTTTAAGAATTTTAAGGTCAAAGATTATTTATTGTAAGTTTGGGAAAACCTCAATTCCGTGCATTGTGTAGTATATCAATTTTTAAACAGAAAGCACAATAAAAAGAGCAATTGCGCTGGAAGATATTTTCTTTTAATCAAGCTATCTTTATAATCTAGGTGATAACTATCTGCTATTAGGTTCGATCTGCTTCAAACACAGAATACACATACTGTAGACATAGGGGTTAATGGATGCATCTTAAAGCTGGACATACACATAAGATAAAAGTCAGCTGATCATCATTTTATAATTGTATACGAACGATAGTTGACAATGGCCAATGACCGATTGATGTCGGCCGAAAAAAAGATCGATCATGTTGGATTTTTTTCAGCAAGTTTTCAGCTAAAAATATACAGTACATATATGATTTATGTTCAACACTTTGGGAAAGCACATTCCGTTTTCATACACGTTAAAAAAAAAAATATGTCCCTGATCTGCCAGTTCAGACTGGCATGTTGATGGTCGGATTGTATGTACTATGAGGAGGGTAGGGGGAGGCAGGGTAGTAGTTCCCCCATGAATACTCCGGACTCGTAACTATGAGACTGGTGTATTTTTTAACGCTCCTATTAGCTAAACGCCACAATATGTTTTTGTGCCATGGCTTATATGTGAGAGATGACCTGTCTGCATACTATGCTGACCTTATTTAGGGCAGCATAGTCTAAAGACAGATCCACTTTTAGTGTATGGCTAGCTTTTTTTTCAAGAAAGCAGTTCTACTAGTCTTAGATACTGGGGATAGGATCCTGGAGCCTACAATTTCAATATAACTTACAGTGTTAATGGATACGTCTTTATTGATGGCTATGTATATCATCTACAGGAGAAGACAGGAGTAGGAAATGCACATAAAAACAGAAGATTGAATTTTCTCTCACCAAGTCAATGTTCCGCATTGAAAATGCTGTAAATGGAGCAAAATGTATACACTGTACACGGCCTGAGGGGACAAAGGGATTATCTCTTTAATGGTCTTACATACCCCTGTCATTTAAAGCCTTTATAGGTCCTGTAATAGGCATACCACAGTAGATCAATTTTGCCCGGAGTGTTTCTTCGGAGCATACCTAATTTTTCATATGACTTTTCAGACTAGGTTGTCATATGTGTGTACATGAGAAATAACACTATTTATGGCCATTATATGATTTGTATGCTGCATTATTTCGCAGTTTTCCCCTCTGCAGGCTTTATCTTTAATTCTCAGTTGTCTTTGAGCTAGTGGACGGAGCCAAACTGTCATGTCTTATATACACTGCACACATAGAAGAGGAGAATCCTGCTCTCCCATCTATATCTATCACATATATAGAAGCTACAGCAGCATGGAGGAGATTATACAGCAGCAATGAGCAGTGTAGCCAAGAATCCAGCTCTGGGGTGACAAAGAAATCTTACCAGCAGTCTGTGTCATTCTCTCTTTTCTCCCACTTCATACCCCTGCTCCCTCCTCCCCTCACCATAGACTTATATGCAGCATCTCACTCACTCTCTCTGTACCCTCCCCTGATCCCCCTTCACTTTCCATAGACAAGTATAAGCAGCGTTTCTGTGTCTCTTTCTCACTGCTCCCTCCTCATACTCCCCCTCCCCTCTCCATAGACTTGTACGGAGAGGCAGTAAAGTGACACACTTCCACTTTCTTCAGCCTGTCTGTAACCACTGACAGACTTGCTTGACAACAGGGGGTAGACAGCAGATTACAGGAAGAGAGACATCTAGTGGCAGTAACTTCACACAGAGTTTGCATGGATAAAGTAACTCAATTTTAACAGGAAGTAAATGACAAAGTTGATCTTTATCAAGTATACTATTAGATTAGCATGAATTGGTTTTAAAGTAAGTGTCCATTGAAGCAAACTCATTTTTAACTCCTGTGCTGATCAACCAGAGCTTAAGTCTCCTGTGACCAGATCACCTACAATAGCTAGATATCCAGCTTCCAGAACATTATGTGTGCTGCTATCGAAATAATGAAATAATGATAAATTAATGTTATTTTTTTTATATAATGAAAAGTTATAAAGAATTCCAAAATATATTCTGTATTCTACCTCATGGTATTCGAGATCTCTGCTGTCTTGCTATAGAATGTTTCAATGTTTTCTCCCAGGGTATAAAATCCTATCCTGGTATTGTGATGGACACACAGGTTCATGGCTTGTTACAAGACACACATCTAATAACTATACCTTAACTTTAATCAGTCCTGTACCTGTGTGTCCACCACCTGACCAAGACAGATTCTTGATCATGAGAAAATGATACAGAAACTATTTTGGGAAAATTGTATAACTTTTTGCTATGCAAAGGATTTATTTACAGAAATTGTATTACCTTTTTAAGTCAAAATTGGAAATCAGAATCAATGAATTGTGATAGTGTGTATTTTGAGTGTATTTTTTTTTCTACAGCTTCAAATGGAAAAGTTGAATGAGACATTTGTAACAGAATTCATACTTCTAGGAATCACCAATCTCCCTCAACTACAGGTCGTCCTCTTTGTTACTTTTCTTATGTTCTACCTCTTAAGCTTTTTTGGCAACCTAAGCATTTTAACAGCGGTTATTGCTGATCATGGTCTTCACACTCCAATGTACTTTCTATTGTGCAACCTTTCCTTCTTGGACTTCTTCTATGCTACCACAACAGTCCCCAAGATGTTGTCCGGTTTACTTTTGGAAGACAAGAAAATATCTTTCCAAGCTTGTATAGTCCAGCTCCACATCTTTCATTTCTTGGGTAGCACTGAAGCCATGCTACTGACCTCAATGTCTTATGACAGATATGTTGCCATTTGTAACCCATTGAGATACCATGTTCTCATGGCAAGAGCAATGTGTATTCAACTAGCGCTCACGTCCTGGCTTGTTGGTTTCTTATACTCACTGTCCCATACAATTTTGACGTCCAGGCTTCCATTCTGCAACATGAACAAAATTACTCATTTCTATTGTGATATTAAACCTCTGTTAAAGTTGGCTTGTACCGATACACATATTAATGAGAGTTTGGTCAACATAGTTACAGGTACTGTAGCCCTAGGAACATTCATTCTAATAATCATCTCCTATATTTTTATTGCAACCCATCTCCAAAATATCAGTTCAGAGCAAGGTAGAAGTAAAGCCTTCTCCACCTGCACTTCCCACCTTACTGTGGTCCTTTTATATTATGGAACTGCTTTCTGTACATATTTAAGACCAGCTACTAAAGATTCCCTGGAGCAAGATAGGATGACTGCTGTCTTGTTCACAGTGATCACACCAGCATTAAATCCCATTATCTATGCTCTGAGAAATAAGGACGTGAAACGAGCGCTTAGAAAATTGTTATTAAATGGCCAATATATTAAACAACTATACTAAACAACTATTAACAGCCGTCTAAAACCTCCCAATAGATATTTACATTTTATTGAGATAGCCCGCCATCTTCAGCAGGATCTACCAACCAGATAATGTCTGTGGTCTTCAACAGTCCCCCGCCAGCCATTCATTTTTGGGTGAGAAAGACCATGTTGGATCTTTTTGGCCAATTCTCAAGTATTTTGCCGAACACTTGAGTAGCCGAAAATGTTAAACTGTCAAAAAACTTTTGACATGTCATAGGTACATGTCAGAAAATTTGATCAGTGGGGGTCAGAGCACTGAGACCCCAAACGATCACTTAAATAAAAGTGCACGGGTGAGCGCTGATCCGATTCCTTCCTGATCGGCTTTCCTCAGAAAGTTGTGCGTGCGGTGTACAGACTCACAGATTTTCTATTGAACCCGAACATCACTCCGATCAAAGCCGATCAGAAACGAACCAGCACAGTGTTCACACGAGCGCTTCTGCTGCTTTGTTTTAAAGATCGGTAGGGGTCTCAGTGCTCGGACTCCGACCAATCAAAACTTATGACATGACAAAACTTTTCCAAAAGTTTAGATACACTTTAAATATGTTTTGCCATGTGCATGTACATGGAAGGCATGGGGTTGGTAGCTGGTACCTATTTTAGACCTTAATGATCAAGCAATTTTTTTCGTTTTTCTATAGTCGCATTCAAAGAGCTATAACTTTTTTATTTTTACATCGACCGCTGTATGAGGACTTGTTTTTTACTGGATTAGTTGTACTTTTTAATGGCACCATTTTGAGGTACATATCATTTTTTGATTATCTTTTTTTAACTTTTTTTGGGGAGGGGATAGAAAAAAAACATTGTTCTATGCGTTTTAAATAATTTATTTATTTAATTTATTCGATGGGTCGGTACGATTACGATGATACGACATATGTAGAAGTTTTTTTTATGTTTTACGGCTTTTGCAAAATAAAAATGTGGGCTTGTTTATGGCGGGACGAGATGTAGTTTTGATTGGTACTCTTTTGGGGTACACGGGACTTATTGATTAACTTTTATTATGACTTTTTTGTGAAGCAATGGAAAAAAAGAGCAATTTCCCCATTGTTTTTTGCATTGTTTTTTTACGGCGTTCACCTTGCAGTTTAAATTACATGTTAACTTTATTGTTTGGGTCGTTACAGTCGCGTCAATACCATATATGTGTACTTTTATTTCTTCTTTACACTTTTACTAAATAAAACCACTTTTTTACTGTAATCCTTATTAATTATTTTTATGTAACATTTATTACTTATTTTTTTAGTCCCGCTAGGGGACCTCACTATGCAATCTTTAGATCGCTGATATAATGCTTTGGTATACTTCGTATACCAGAGCATTACTGCCTGTAAGTGTACAACTGACAGGCAATATTCCAGAACTTGCCCCTGGCACGGCCTATTAGGCAAATAGCCATGGCAGGCCTGGGGCCTTTATTAGGCACCCGGCTGCCATGACATGCAATCGGTGGCCCGCAATTGCATATGCGGGCTGCTGATGAGTGAGAGAGGGAGCTCCCTCCCTCTGTAAACAACTTAAATGTTGCGGTCGCTACTGACCGCAGAATTTAAAGGGAATATGTTGCCAGCAAAACATGTTTTGTTTTTTTTTAGTTAAACAATTAGTATGTAGGTGATTAAACATTGTTCTAATTTTTTTTATTTTTTTCACGAGTCAGGAAATATTATAAATTGGATTCAATTTATAATATTCCCAGCACTGGTCACTAGATGGAGCAATTCCCAAAATTGCAGCATTGCATGTGGTAAAGCAACCACATTGCTTTATGCTGCAAAATTGGGTAAAAATCCCTCGCTCTAGTGAGCTCTCAGCATCCCCCCCTCCTTTATCCTGGCTAGTGCCGGGAGAAACGAGGGGTTTGAACGGTCTAACCTCCTACACTGTGTGTCGCCATTTTTTGAGCTAACACACAGTGTAGAAGGTTTACATACACTAGTAAAACACACTGAAACACGAACATACATAGAAATCACTTACCTGCTCCAGTCGCCGCCGCTCCCTCCGGTCCATCCGCTCCGTCTGCTGCCGCTGCTCCATGTGCACAAGTCCGGAAGCCGCGACCGGAAGTAGTAATCTTACTGTCCGGCCGCGACTTCCGGTCCACAGGAAAATGACGCCGGATGGAATGGGCCCCGTTCGCAGTCCCTATGGGACTGGAGCTGCCGTATTCCATGTCTGTATGTGTCGTTAATCGACACATACAGAAATGGAAAAAAAAATGGCAGCCCCCATAGGGAAGAAAAAGTGTAAAAATAGAAAAAAGTAACACACAAACACACAAATAAATATAAACGTTTTTAATAAAATCCTAACATAAAACTGATATATAAAAAAAAATTTGGTGACACTGTTCCTTTAAGGGATTAAACGGACGCAATCGTAGTAAACTTCGATCGCTACCATGGGAGCAGAAGCCCGGCTGTCATTAGACAGCCATGCACCCGCTCCAGCCTGCATGGGACACCCGTACAGGACTTAGACTCGACCACCGTGAAAAGGCGGCGACCACCGCTGAGAAAAGGCGTATTGGTGATTACTAAGGGTTAAAAGGCATGGGCAGTTTTGCCATAAAGTGGGAAACAACACTTCTTCATCCCTACTGGCAATTCGATAGATCCCTGGACCAACATTCTACATTAATACTGGTAACACTGTACAGCGTCTACAGCACTACAAAGCTTTATGTCATCTGCAAATACGGAGAAAGTGCCATGAAGATAAACTTCTGCATCTTCGTAATGAGCAAATTTTAGTCAAGGCCTTTATCATGACCGTGGTCTCTTTTAAGCTTTATTGCTTGAGCACTGGCCGAAAATTGGTGGCAATCAATCAATAGACATGCAATATATCCACCCTAGTAATCATTTCAAGAAGTGGTGAGGGTTTCCGATAAAGGAATGGACAATAATTATAATACCATAGATCATGCTGTGTAAGGGGCAATACCTGAAAATAAATTTTTACCTCCTCAAGACCAAGACAATTTTTGGCCATTATGAAATAAAAATATTTTGTATTTCCTATACTTAACTTATTACTATTAAAAATAGGTCAACACATGATGAAAGAAATAATCACGGCAAACTCGAAAGTCCATAAAATCAGTCTTCTTCATTCTACTAATGCCATACAAAACAGATGGCACGGTAGATACAATGTTGACTGAACTGCTCTTTTATATATATATATATATATATATATATATATATATATATATATATATATATATATATATATATATATATATATATATATATATATATATATTCCAACAGAGAAAGCAGCAGCACTCAATCTCAACAAAGGAAAATATATACATGTGAACAGGTGCCACCAGTAGTCCAGATCCAAGGACTATATCGATATTCCAAAGAAATAAATCTTGCAGCACTCCAATAAAGTAGATGAAAAACGGTGATTTATTCACGCCAACATACAAAGGTGCAACATTTCATTCCAACATTAGGACCTTTTTCATGCTTGAAAAAGGTCCTAATGTTGGACTGAAACGTTGCACCTTTGTATGTTGGCGTGAATAAATCACCGTTTTTCATCTACTTTATTAGAGTGCTGCAAGATTTATTTCTTTGGAATATATATATATATATATATATATATATATATATATATCACTCTTTTTTCAGGTCTAAAGCCATTCTCCATGTGTTAATGTACTTGATTCACTTGCTCTTGGAGTTGCTGAGCACCACCAAGCACTACTGAACCCAACCTCCATGATTTGATGGGGCAGCCAGGCGAGTACCATTGCTTTTCTTCTTTCTGTGGGTCCTTATTACAAATAGGGACACACATTTAAGCTATAGTGTTGTTCTTTGTTACTGTTGTGCTGTTCGTGAAAGTTCATGTAGGGTTCTTACAAGATCTTGGATGCGAGCCTAATAAAGCTGGAGAAAAAAAATGTGTTTATGTTTTACTTCAAGCTATTTTTTTTCATAGATTTTTACATCACATACAGTAGTTACATATTTCAGTCAAGTTCAACCAGGAGGGGAAAGAGAACATTGATGGATGAAAGAAAGGGGGTGGATCTATTGATCTATAGCAGACATAGGCAACACTATTGAGATAGAGATCTACTGTAATAATACTGTAACGGTTGCGGCCGCGTATTGCCGCTGCTCCATACTGTTGGAAGGCCACGACTGCAGACTCCTGGCCTCCTGCCAGCATCTCCCTCCTCAGAGATGCCAGCTCGCGCAGTCATCCTGCCCTGGACTGTGTGCTAGTGTGCCCACCCACGCTCGTCCCCAGCCTTAAAGGCCCAGCACGCGCATAAAAAAAGTTCCCTAACCAATCTCCAGTTCACCCTGGACTATAAAAAGGGCTCCGCGCTTCCACTCCTTGCGTGAGCATTGTTGTTGTCTACCTATGTTCGTATTGCAAACGTTCCTTGTTGTTACCTTTTCTGAGTGTTCCCGTATCCTGCTTCCTGTATCCTGTATCCTGTTGCTGTGTTGTTTCTTGTACCTAAGCCTTTAGTTGGAGTATTATCTGACACGTCTGCTGTCATCTGCCACACCTGGTGTCATCTTCCACGTCTGCTGTAATCTACCACGTCTGGTATCATCCACCACATCTAGCAACATCTGCCATGTCAAGCTCAATCTGTGCCTAAGCCTCTGTTATTGTCTGGACTTTTACAGGTACTCTTGTGCTAAGGACTTTGCATAGACTTTATATAGACTGTTATATTGGCCAGCTGCCACTCCGCTATGGCGGAGCGACCTAGTGGGTCCTCATACCCCTAGATCGTGACAAATACAAAAGGTTTTTAAGATTTACCATGATAAAATGTCTAAATTCACACAAGACAGAAGCAACTGTTTTTTTGTTTTTTTTTACGAAGCCCTCACCATTTTAAGATATGTTTTTTAAAAGGATTTGTACCAAAAAAAAGACAAAAACAATATTTTCACTTTAAGCAAATGTTTTTTCAAAATTGACACAAAAATATAGCATAATTAAATCTTATTTCATAAGAGTTAATTCATATGAGTAGAGTAGGGAAAGATAAATCAATATCCTTGTCAATATGGGTCTACGCCACAGGTTCACACCACAGAGTTTGAATGAAGCAAAGACACCATATTCGGCTGTTCCAATCAGCCTCATATACTTTAAATGGAGCGGCAATGCGCGTGCACTGCCTCCTCTCCATTCAAACTATTCCTAGCCGCTGTCTTGTGATTGGGGCAAATGGGGGACCATAGTTCCCCGTTCTGGCGATCAGTGGGAGTCCAAGTAGTCAGACCCCCAACTGATTTAGCTTTTTCACCTATCCAATGGAAAAGTAAAACATGCTAAAGACTGGAATACCCCTGTAACTTTAGTTCAATAGTTTCATAAGTAACTTGACCAGAGCTTGTAAATCATAAAGTAAATAACAGCATGCAGTGTCAATTAGCTGCTTCAAAGGCCAGAAGGATATTGTCGTGTATTAAAAGAGGCATGAATTTGCGGGACAGGGATGTAATTTTGCCACTTTACAAAGCATTAGTAAGGCCTCATCTAGAATATGCAGTCCAGTTCTGGGCTCCAGTTCATAGAACGGATGCCCTGGAGTTGGAAAAAAATACAAAGAAGAGCAACGAAGCTAATAAGGGGCATGGAGAATCTAAGTTATGAGGATAGATTAAAAGAATGAAACCTATTTAGCCTTGAAAAAAGACGACTAAGAGGGTAAATTATTAATTTTTATATATATATATATATATATATATATATATATATATATATATATATATATATAAATATACATCATATTATATATGATGGCTTGAGAAAGGTTCCTGTTGAACCGAAACGTTGCTGTTTTTTCTGAGGTGAATAAATCCACTTTGCTTTCCATCTGACTTGAAGTCCTGGCGCCGTCTCTGTGTTCTATGCTTTTCTCTATTTCAAAATAAGGGGGAATTGATTCATCCCCAGGTGACGAGCACATGGCCTGATTTTTCTGTTATTGTGGAGTGCTGTGTTCATCTATTTGCAGGACTGTATATATATATATATATATATATAACACGAAATCCAATACACAGGACAGCACTCCAAGATCAGTGTAAGAAATGGATCTTTAATCACCACATGCAACGTTTCAGCCCAACTCCATGGGGCCTTTCTCAATATATATATGAATGGCACATACAAAAAATATGGTGAAATCCTGTTCCATGTAAAACCCCACAAAAAACAAGGGGGCACTCCCTCCGTCTGGAGAAACAAAATGTTCAACCTGCAAAGGCGACAAGGCTTCTTTACTGTGAGAACGGTGAATCTATGGAACAGTCTACCGCAGGAGCCGTCACAGCAGGGACAGTAGATGGCTTTAAAAAAAGCTTAGATAATTTCCTAGAACAAAAAAATATTAACTCCTACGTGTAGAAATTTTTCCCTTCCCTTTTCACTTCCCTTAGTTGAACTTGATGGATGTGTGTCTTTTTTCAGCCGTACTGACTATGTAACTATGTAAGAGCTGAGAGGTGACACATCAACATTCGCTATTTCTACCGGAGAAAATCTTAGACCGTGGACAATATAAATATCAAAAGCAAACTTAAAGGGGTTGTCCAGGCAGGGACAACTGATGACCTATCCACAGGATAGGTCATCAATATATGATTGGTGTGGGTCCAAAACCCGGACCCCGCACTGATCAGCTTCTCCGGCTGCTTCCAAACACTGGATGTCCATGCTCCGGTCACGGAATAGTCATGTGAATAGGAGCAGAGTTGCTGTTCTGCATCATGGCCGCTATGCAATGTACGGAGCCAACTGCTTCTGGCTCCCAAAACTATATGAATAGTGCTTAACGTCCGGCGCCTGGAGGCAGCCGGAGCAGCTGATCAATGCGGGGTCTGGGTGTTGGACCCCCACCAATCATATCCTGATGACCTATCCTGTGGATAGGTCATCAGTTGTTTGTGCCTGGACAACCCCTTTAATGTCCATAAAATTTACAGCTGCCCCTGAATCCAGCATTGCTGTAGTAAATCAATTATAAAATCCATATGGAAGCATAAAGGTTAAAATAAGCATATTCTTAGTACCTGGTGTCATAGATGACAGGGGCTGTATCGCCACACTCTATGAATCACAATGTGTACATGATGCAGAGTCCTCCCTGAGTTCTGTCACTGCGATTAACCTTTGAGATTTACTAGGACAGTCATGAACAAAATGCCCAGGAGTACGACAATAAAGACAGATTGTCTTCAAGACATCATCACTTCTCTGCAGCAGAAATTGGTTCCCGGAGAACATCTACTTGCATTGATTTCTAATAAATGGTTCAATAAATAGAGGGAGTGTCCACAAACTTTTGGCCATAAGGTGTATTTCCAGATAATTTTTTATGAATCCCTGCTATTGTACACAATAATGAGTAAGAAATGAAAATACTGTTGGAAACTGTGATTTACGGTTATGATATGGCTACCTGCCGCACCACTAGCTGTATATGTGAATAACTACAGTATACAATCACTGTGTAAAACAGTAGCGCTACCAGGATGAACTAAAAATGTTATATTATTCAGAAATCAATCTTGTAAAGAATAACTCCTGAGTCCTAACAATGTCGTCATGATATTGAGGCTATCAATAGCTGTCCAAAAGTTTGACAATTCAAGGGAAATTTTAGATTCTTGACCCCTGATACATGTCCACCCAATTTAATGCCCCTGTATATACCTCCTCTCTGCCCCCTCACCCCATCTCTGCCTGAAGTAGGATCGCGAAACGTGCGTTGGAGGGTGCGGTGAGGGGACACAGCAGGAGCTTCATTGCAACCTGGCCAATTCAGGTCTGTATAGTGCCTTCATTTATATTCCTAGTGTTTTGCCTTTGGGCTAGTTGATAGTGCCCCTATTTCAGGATTAATGGCTACTTAGAGGGGGAAAATAAAAATAACAACACTACAAAGAAGAGCAACGAAGCTAATTAGGGGCATGGAGAATTTAAGTTATGAGGAAAGATTAAAAGAATTAAACCTATTAAACCTATTTAGTCTTGAAAAAAGACGACTAAGTGGGGACATGATTAACTTATATAAATATATTAATGGCACATACAAAAAATATGGTGAAATCCTGTTCCATGTAAAACCCCCTCAAAAAACAAGGGGGCACTCCCTCCGTCTGGAGAAAAAAAGGTTCAACCTGCAGAGGCGACAAGCCTTCTTTACTGTGAGAACTGTGAATCTATGGAATAGCCTACCGCAGGAGCTGGTCACAGCAGGGACCTTAGATGGCATTAAAAAAGGGTTAGATAATTTCCTAGAACAAAAAAGTATTAACTCCTATGTATAGAAATTGTTCCTTCCCTTTTCCCGTCCCTTGGTTGAACTTGATGGACATGTGTCTTTTTTCAGCCGTACTAACTATGTAACTATGTAACTATGTAATAATGTGGTTGCATAAGTGTGAACAGCCTCTTATAATTGGAGATGTGGTTGTGTTCAGAATTAGCCAATCACATTTAAACTCATGTTAAATACTAGTCAGTACACAGCTGCCATTATGTAAAGTGACTCTGAGTAACTCCATATAAAGTTCAGCTGTTCAATTAGGATTTTCCTGACATTTTCTTTGTTGCATGTAACAGCAAAAGCCATGGTCTGTATAGAGCTTACAACACATCAAAGGGATCTGATTGTTGAAAGGCATCAGTCATGAGAAGGGTACCAAAGAATTTCCAAGGCATTAGATATACCATGGAATACAGTGAAGACGGTCATCAAGAAGTGGATAACATTTGAAATAACAGTGACATTACCAAGCACTGGATGTCCCTCAAAACTTGATGAAAAGAAAGACGAAAATTGGTCTGGGAGGCCACGAAGAGGCCTATGGCAACATTAAAGGAGCTGCAGGACTTTCTGGCAGGTACTGGTTGTGTAGTGTATGTGACAACAATCTCTCGTATTCTTCATATGTCTGCGCTGTGGGGTAGGGTGGCAAGACGGAAGCCTTTTCTAACCAAGAAAAACATCCAAGCCTGGCTATGTTTTGCAAAGACCTACATCAAGTCTGCCAAAACCATGTGGGAAAACATGTTAAAGAGGCTCTGTCACCACATTATAAGCGCTATAATGTAGATGACAGTAATGCTTTTTATTTAAAAAAACGATCTACTTTTACCACTTTATTAGGGATTTTAGATTTATGCTAATGAGTTGCTTAATGCCCAGGTGGGCATTTTTTTACTTTAGACCAAGCGGGCATTGTACAGGGGAGTGTATTACGCTGATCAATCAGTCTCATGCACTCCTCTCCATTCATTTAGGCAGCGCATAGGTTTCCTGCTAGATCCTTATGTGCTGTCTTATACTAACACATTAACAATACTGAAGTGTTTAGACAGTGAATAGACATTCCACGGGATGTCTAATCACAATCTCTGCACTTCGTTACTCTGTCTGTGGTAGTTACAGCAGAGGAAGCGTGATCTCGCGAGATCTCGCTGTAAATGACAGGTTACAACGAGATCATGCTTCCTCTGCTGTAACTACCATAGAAACAGTAACAAAGTGCAGAAATTGTGAATAGACATCCCGTGGAATGTCTATTCACTGTCTAAACACTTCAGTATTGTTAATGTGTTAGTATAAGACAGCACATAAGGATCTAGCAGGATCCCTATGCGCTGAGTAAATGAATGGAGAGGAGTGCATGACGCTGATTGGTCAGCGTCATACACTCCCCTATACAACGCCCACTTGGTCTAAAGTAAAAATACGCCCACTTGGGCATTAAGCAACTCATTAGCATAAATCTAAAATCGCTAATAAAGTGGTGAAAACAGATTGTTTTATTAAATAAAAAGCACTGCTGTCACCTACATTATAGCGCCCATCTCCTTATGTAGGAGATAGACCACTTATAATGTGGTGACAGAGCCTCTTTAAGGTCTGATGAGACCAAGGTTGAACTTTTTGGCCATAATTCCAAAAGGTATGTTTGACGCAAAGCCAACACTGTACATCACCAAAAGAACACCTTACCCACAGTGAATCATGGGGAGGCAGAATTATGCTATGGGGCTGTTGTTCTGCAGCTGAAACTGGGGCTTTAGTGAAGGTGGAAGGAATTATGAACAGTTCCAAATGTCAGTCAATATTGGCACAAACCCTGTAGGCCTCTGCTAAAAAGCTGAAGATGAAGAGGAATTTCACCTGTCAGCACGACAACGACCCAAAGCAAAACCTCCAAATCAACAAAAGAATGGCTTCACCATAAGAAGATCAAAGTTTTGGAATTGCCCAACCAGAGCCCAGACCTGAATCACATTGAAAATCTGTGGGGTGACCTGAAGAGGGCTGTACACAGGAGATGCCCCCGCAATCTCACAAATTTGGAGCCCTTTTGCAAGGACAAGTGGGCAACAATTGCCAAGTCAAGATGTGCCATGCTGATAGACTTCTACCCAAAAATACTGAATGCTGTCATGAAGTCAAAGGGGAATTTAACAAAGTATTAGTTTAAGGGTGTGCAGATTTATGCAACCACATTATTTTTGTTCTTTATTTTTATTTTTCCACCCTAAAAGATTTCAGTTATTTTTCCAATACAATTATACAGATTATGGGTCACATTAAAGGTGGAAAAAGTTCTGATATGATTCAACTTGGACTGACTTTGTAACATGACAAAAACCTGGCATATTAACAGGGGTGTATAGACTTTTTATATCCACTGTTTATTATTTGGACCTATCATCATTGTTTTTGAAATTTGGCACTAACTGTGCATACTCTATCATACTCTATCATTCTATCATTCTCTATCTATTTGTACTTTTGTCAGTATATACTGCTCTCAGGCTATGTATTTAAACATATGAAACCTGCTGTGTCCCCCACAGTCCTACTACGCTGATTTTAATTGTCTCAAGTGTATATATAATGTTTGTGTATAGCTGCGTACAGCTGTTCTTGTTTTTAATGGATCATTAATAAAAATATTTATATTCACATTTGTGATCGTTTGATTTTTGGAACTATGGTTATAGAGGTTCCTATGTATATTGAAGTAGTAGCTAGTATCCATATTACATTGGTTTGTTATTACTGGATATGTACCTTCTGTTAGTTATAGGTTGTCTCTATGCAGTATCCTGAGAATCTACCAGCAAATTAAAAACTTTACTAGCCTATTTTGGCAATAACCCCTTCTCGAAAGCTTCATGGAAATATACGGGAGGTAACAGGGGCGTAGCTAAAGGCTCATGGGCCACGGTGCAAAAGTTCTTCTTGCGACCCCCCCAAACTTCTTCTTATGGCCAACAGTTCGCAGCTTTCAGCTGCATCGCTGGGTCTCCTAAGTGACCCAACGATGCAGCACTAGCAGCCAGTGGCGTCACTAAGATCTTAAAGTGTCAGGGGCAACAGCCTCAATACATATGTCCCCTCTAAAAAAAAGTATGTGCGTGTATGTATATGTGTGTGTATGTATGTGTCACGGGGCGGGTCAGTGGACCCACTAGGCCATACCGCCGTAGCAGGGAGGCAGCTGGCCAAACAACAGGAAACCCCAGCAATACAATGTCCCGCACAATGGTACCTGGGTAGTCCAGACAGTGGCCGCAGCTCTGGCACAGATGGAGAAGCGCGCAGCAGGTAACGCCAGACGTGGCGGATGACACAGGTGCCGCAGTTTGTGCCAGACGTGACGAGTTCCTCTGGACGTGGTAGATGACACAGGACGTGGCGGATTCCTCTGGACGTGGCAGCTGACCGCAGGTGCAGTAGACATGACTACAACACTGGTAGGCACAGGAACAAGAGCAGTACGGGATACAGGAACAGGTAATAGGGCACGGGTAACAACTGGAATGGGAAACATTAACCCCTTAGTGACCACCAATACGCCTTTTTACGTCGGTCACTAAGGGGCCTTAGGCTAGGCTGACGCCTTTTCACGTTCGCCTAGCCAAAGTCCTGCACGGGTCTCCCGTGCAGGCAGGAGCCGGGGCTCTGCTGTCTGATGACAGCTAAACTCCTGCTCCAACGTCCGCGATCGAAGTTTACTTCGATCGCGGCCGTTTAACCCGTTAAATGCCGCCATCAATAACGACCGCGGCATTTAACTTTGTTTACAGAGGGAGTGAGCTCCCTCTGTCACCCATCGGCGGCCCGCGAATGCAATCGCGGGTCTCCGATGGGGTGTCATGGCAGCCGGGGGCTTGATAAAAGCCCCCAGGTCTGCCCTGGACATATGCCTGTTAGGACACATATGTGTACATATGTGGTATCGCCGTGACCGTAATAACTCCATTAATAAAGTTAATATGTAATTTAAACCGCAAGGTGAACACCGTAAAAAAAAACGCATAAAACAATGGCGAAATTGCAATTTTTTTCCATTGCCCCCCAAAAAAGTCATAATAAAAATGAATCAATAAGTCCCATGCACCCCAAAACAGTACCATTCAAAACTACGTCTTGTCCCGCAGAAAACAAACCCAAAAAATCACTACATTGATCGAAAAATAAAAACGTTACGGCTCTTGGAAAGCGACGATGCAAAAACAAATAATTTTAGTTCAAAAGTGTTTTTATTGTGCAAAAGTCGTAAAACATAAAAAAAAACTGTACATATGTGATATCGCCGTAATCGTACCGACCCATAGAATAAAGGTAACATGTTATTTACGTCGCATAGTGAACGGCGTCAATTTAAAAACGCATAGAACAATGGCAGAATTTCAGGTTTTTTTTATAATCCCTCCCAAAAAGGTTAATAAAAGTTAATATAAAAATTATATGTACCCAAAAATGGTGCTATTAAAAAGTACAACTAATCCCGCAAAAAACAAGTCCTCATACAGCTATGTAGACGAAAAAAGAAAAAAGTTATAGCTCTTTGAATGCGACTATAGAAAAACGAATAAAATAGCTTTGTCATTAGGGCCTAAAATGGGCTTGGTCACTAAGGGGTTAAGGGACCATTTGCAAGACAGACTTGGATAAACTAACAACGCTCAGGCAAGGATCAGAAGGCCTGGGGCCTTCTTATAGACCAGGAAATCATGGCAGTTGATGATGATGACGATTTCCATTGTGTGCTTGCTGGCCCTTTAAGGCTGGGCACGAGCATGCGCGCGCACCCTACGGGACACAGCAGAACAGAGTGGAAGTGAGTGCTGGCGTTTCCTAGGAAGGAGATGGGGACCAGCACCTACGGATCCATGGCTGCGGGCGTCGGGAGGTGAGTAAACCCGACGGCCCGTGGCCATGGATGCTACAGTATTTATGTATTTATGTATGTATGTATATGTGAGTAGGTATATCTATAGCACTACGACCCTATAGCTATGGATAGGATTAGATACAGTGGCTCAGCAGACTTTCTCACACATGATTGTATTAGATACAGTGAATAGCGCATATATGGTGCCCAGCTCACTGACATTGCAGCTCCAGCGCTGAACCCAGGAAGGGTAAGTATAATAATTGTTTTGCTTTTTTATGTGTTACTAATTTTGTTTGTGTTTGTGGCTTTTTACATGTTCGGATGTTGGACTACTTCAGATTCAATGACTACTTTGATGACAGCATTTTTTTTTTTCTCAATAAAATGGTTAATGAGGTTTGTGTGTTTTTAAACTTTATTACTACTGCTTTAGTAATGGCCATTGGCTGATTGACAATGCCCATTACTAAGGCGGGGACTAATGTTAGCCAGTGAAAAGGTTAAAGTTAACACTAACCCTCCATTATTACCCCGGTACACACTGCCACCAGGGGTACCGGGAAGAGTCGGGTGTGATCCAGTACCCGACCATCTGTAGTGTTGGCTAGACACGGGGGCGGCCGCAGGCTGGTACTATCAGCCTAGGAAAGGCCAGAAACAACAGTGGGCCTTCCCACCTTGGTAATGCTCGTCTGCTGCTGCTATGTTGTATCTGGCAAAGTTATTTCCAATTATTTATTTATTTATTTTAAATGACGTGGGGTCCCCCCCTTTTTCATAACCAGCCAGATACAACATAACAGCAGGTTAGAATTTCCAGGGTGGGAAGGCCCACTGTTTTTGGTCTTTCCCAACCTAATAATACCAGCCTGCGGCCTCCCCAGTACTGGATCATACCCGTCTCTTCCCGGCACCTCTGGTGGCGGTAGGTACCGTAGTAATAATGGGGGTCAGGGTTCGCCTCTGCACCGTCTAACACTAAGCCCCACCTTAGTAATGAAAACTGTCAATCAGTCAGCGGCCATTACTAAGGCGGTAATAATAAAGTTTTTAAAAAAATACAAATACACAGAAAAATATTTTATTGAAATAAAAAAACACACACAACCCTCGCTAACCATTTTATTGAGAATAAAACAATGCTGTCATCAAAGTAGTCCTCCGATCCGAAGTAGTCCAACATCCGAACCTGTAAAAAAACATAAACACAAAAAAACCCACTAGTAACACATGTGGTAGGCTTAGATACAGGGCACAACAGACAGGATCACATGTGAGCCATTTATCTAAGCCTATCATGTGGTTGGTTTAGACACAGGGCCCAGCAGACAGGATTACACCATCTAAGCCTACCACATGGTGGGCTTACATAGTTAGTCCAGTCCCTAAAAACATCAATAGGTGATGGGTCGAGGTCCGACTGCCGGGACCCCCGCCAATCAGCTGTTTTGAAGGGAGTGAATACATTTTTAGTGCCTGGACAATCCAGGCCCCAGCAGACAGTAATAGCATACTTATACCTCTTCGGCTCTGGGCGCAGCGGATGTCCTGACTCCGTCCAGCGTCAGGATGTTGTGCGCGGCGCACAGTGTAGTGACGTCTTGCGCGGCGTACAGCTTAGGGACGTCATGACACGAAGAGACATCAGGACCTTAGCTGTGCTCCGGAAAGAGCAAGGTAAGTATACTGTCAGTTACTATAGTAACAGGGGCCCGTGTAGTTTATTAAATAGGCAGTAGTAAATGAATGGAGATGTATCCAGCACTCGTAGTATAAAACTTATAATATTGTTTTGATTTTTTATGTGTTACTAATTTTGTTTGTGTTTGTGGCTTTTTACAGGTTCGGATGTTGGACTACATCGGATTTGAGGAATTACTCCGATAATGCAGGTTTTATTCTCAACAAAATGGTTAATGAAGGTTGTGTGTTTTGTTTTTTTTACTTCAATAAAATATTTTTTCTATGTCCTTGTATTTTTTTTTACGTTATTACTACCGCCTTATTAATAGCCGACTAACAGCATCCATTACTAAGGTGGAGCATAATGTTAGCCGGTGAAAAGGTTAACACTAACCCTCCATTATTACCCCGGTACCCACCGCCACAGGGTTAATGGGAAGAGCCGGGTACAATCCAGAACCCGACCATCTGTAGTGATGGTCAGGTACTGGGGAGGTCACAGGCTGGTATTATTAGGCTAAGAAAGGCCAGAAACAGTGGGCCTTCCCAAACTGGTAATGCTCGCCTGCTGCTGCTACTTTGTATCTGGCTGGTTATGGAAAATGGGGGAACCATTAAACAAACATAAAAAAATGACGTGGGGTCCCCCCCATTTTTGATAACCAGCCAGATACAACATAGCAGCAGCAGGCTACCATTACCAGGGTGGGAAGGGCCACTGTTTTTGGGCTTTCCCAACCTAATAATACCAGCCTGCGGCTGCCCCAGTGCGCGGCCATCACTACAGATTAGAGTATCTAGCTCTTCCCGGCACCTCTGGCGGCTGTAGGTACCGGGTTAATAAAGGTGGTTAGTGTTAGCCTCTGCACCGGCTAACACTAAGCCCCACCTTAGTAATGGATGCTGTCAATCAGCCAGCAGCCATTACTAAGGCAGTAGTAATAAAGTTTAAAAAAAATACAAATACACAGAAAAAATATTTTATTTAAAAAAACACAAAAAAAACAACATTAGTAAGACATGTGGTAGGCTTAGCTACAGAGCCCATGTGTGGTACTGTCTGTTGGATCCTGTATCTAAGCCTACCACAAGGAAGGCTTACATACAGGGTCCAGCAGACAGTAATCTTATACAGTATAAGATTACTGTCTGCTGGGGGCCTGTGGCCTGTATATAAGCCTACCATGTAGTAGGCTTAGATACAGGGCCCATCAGACAGGATCACACATAGGCTAAGTATCTAAGCCTACCATGTGGTTGGCTTAGATATAGGGCCCAGCAGACAAAATCACACAATGTGTGATCCTGTCTGCTGTGCCCTTTATCTAAGCCTACCACATGGTAGGCTTAAAGGGGTTGTCCAGTCCCTAATGATTGATGTCCTATCCTCAGGATAGGCCATCAATAGGTGATGTGTCGGGGTCCGACTGCCGGAACCCCTGACAATCAGCTGTTTTGAATGGGGTGCAGCCCTCGTACGAGCACTGCTTGCCCTTCATTCCAGTCACTTGCTCACACTGTGAATGTCCGACACGTCGCGATACACAGTGTGAGCAAGTGACTGGAATGAAGGGGAAGCATCGCTCTTATGAGCGCTGCACGACTTTTAAAACAGCTGATTGGCGGGGGTCCCGGCAGTCGGACCCCATCCGATCAGCTATTGATGGCCTATCCTGAGGATAGGCCATCAATTTTTAGGGACTGGACAACCCAGGCCCCAGCAGACAGTAATAGTATACTTACCTTCCGCTTCGGCTCCGGCCACAACGGGGGACCTGACTCCATCCAGAGTCGGGATGTTGTGCACGGCGCACAGCAGCATGACGTCATGATACGAAGAGACTTCGGGACCTCCGCTGCGCACTGGAACGATGGGGGTAAATATACTATAAGTTACTATAGTAACAGGGGCCCGTGTAGGGCCCAGTTACTATAGTAACTTGTTATAGACGTGGTGCAGGGGGCCGCAGGCCCACCTGGCTTCGGGGCCCAGTCGCAATTGCGATGGCTGTGACCCCTATAGTTACACCACTAGGAGGAAGCAGTATGTTAGTCTGCAGAGCTGCCGTATATTTATGCCCCCTTTTCCCGATGATCAGGCACTGCGTTAGGGCAGGGTAAACTGTGCAGTTGCCCAGGGCTCCCCACCTCTCAGGGCCTGCAGCCCACTATAGCAGCCGTAGCCGTAGCATTTATGTGCTAGGCAGCGCAGGCCCACTCATGCCCGGTGGCATCGCTAGCCTCAGAGGGGCCCTGGTGCTAGCGACTACAACATTCAATTGTATCTGCATCCTCAGGATGCAGGTACAATTGAATACTATAGGCTGCAGGCTACGTTAGGCCTGCAGCCTATAAACGCTGGGACAGAAACCCTGTGCAGGGCGGCGTGATGACATCACTGAATCACGTTGACCTACGCAAGGGTCCCATCCGAAGGCTGTGGAGCGCTCCATCCATCACGGGAATGAAGCTAGGTAAGTACAATTTTTTGTGTGTGGCGCTATCTAAAAGAAGGGGGGACTGTGTGTGGCGCTATCTACAAGAGTGGTGGCTGTTTGTCGTGCTATCTACAAGGAGGGGGCTGTGTGTGGCGCTATCTACAAGAAGAGGGCTGTATGTGGCGCTATCTACAAGGGGGCTGTGTGTATAGCGCTATCTACAAAAGGGGGCTGTGTGTGGCACTATCTACAAGAGGGGAGTTGTGTGGCTCGTTTTTTACAAGAGGGGGCTGTGTGTGGCTCTATCTACAAGAGGGGAGGGCTGTGTGTCGTGCTATCTACCCAAGGGGGGTGGCTGTGTGTGGCGCTGTCTTCCAGAGGGGGGCTGTGTGTGGCGCTATCTACGAGAGGAGGGGCTGTGTATGGCGCTACCTACCAGAGAAGGGGCTGTGTGTGGTGCTATTTACTAGAATGTGGGGAGGTGTGTTGGTGATATCTACCAGAATCAAGACCCTCTGTGGCGCTATCAACCAGAGGGGGTTCTGTGTGTGGCGCTATCTACCAGAGGGGGGTGCGCTGTGTGTAGCACTTTCTACAGGGGGCACAAAGGGGGCATTATTACTATGTGGGGGCACAAAGAGGGCACGGTTACTGAGGGGGAACTTTTATTGTGTCGAGCACTAAACGATCATTATTACCATCTGGGGCACTGTAGATTACGAGTTTGTTTAGAGGAGGGGGTACAGGGGGAAGGGTGCTAGAAAAGTGAGAAACTAACATGTCTGTGTGTTAAATTCTGTAGAGATGAGTCGTGGCTGGAATAAGTCGTCACAGTGGTCTGGGCCGCATGAAAAAAAAAAGTAAAAGTGAACGACTCTAATCAGAGAAAACATCACCTGTGAGTCACTTGATATAAATGTGCTGTAATCATTTATATGGTCTGCAGAGCTCCTGTGTATAACTGACATCTACCACTATATGGTCACTAAATAGTGTACGGTAATATTGTTCTTTGTATAGTGGTTTTTATTCAGTAACAGTATGAGGGTATTATTCAGTCACTATGTGGTTATGGTGTTGCGGTATTATTCAGTAATAGTATGGGGTATTATTCAGTCACTATGTGGTTATGGTGTGGAGGTATTATTAAGTAACAGTATGGGGGTATTATTCAGTCACTATGTGGTTATAGACTGGCCACATTTTTTGGACCTTATATTGTGTTATTATTGGTAATATTGGTCTTATAATAGTGAGTTATGTTCAGTAACAGTATGCATTTAATATTTAATCTGTTATAGTGGTATAATTTAATAACTGTATATGTATATAGATATTTTTTTTAGTGCGAGAGGGGTGACATATTCTTGGGGCATCAACACTCCTGGACGTGCTAGAAATTAGTGATGCACTTCTTTGCACACCACCTTCTGAATTGACTGAATTATTACTGCATTAATGTAATTCAGCATTTAGGGCCCCAATTTTAACTTGGCCCAGGGCCACACTTTGTCTAAAACTGGCCCTGCCGATGATCTCAGCATTTCTGCTGAATAGGCTGTCCAGATCTGGAGTAAACTAACAGTCTTTGGTCTGGGTGCCTTTATCTGTACCTGATTGATTCGGATCTTGGTAACGGTATCTGGACCAGAGGCTCTTATTTATTGTCAGACGTGGACGCCCTTATGCTGTTGAAACTCAGCAATCTCCAGGTTCCAGCAGCACAACAGTGTCCAGGTCTGACAGCAACTTACATTATCTGGTCTTGGTACAGTCAGCGGGTTCTGAACCTATCAGGTACCCAACCTGGGCACCCATACCAGAGTCTATTAGTTGCTGTCAGACCTGAACACCACCATGTTGCAGGAGCGCTGCTTTTATGTAGTCACATATTTTTATGCGCTTTTTTTCAGGTGCCAAATCTACCCCTTACTATGATTTAAAAAAACTAGATATACTTTAACGGTGCTGGTATGTGAGGCAGCGTGTTACTGAGCTCCTCTATGGCCCACAACAACATCACCTGCTGCAACAGTCGACTTTCATCAGGGATGTTTATTTGGGAATTGTCCCTGAGAGCGTGCCCAACTCTTTTATGGACCGTTACATAGTACTTAGCGGGCTGAAATCTACATCGGGTGGCTTAACACATCATGGTACAGCCCCAGAGATTCCCAAGATAGTGCCCACACTTACTTCCTCACCGGACCCGGCCATCGTGCATGAGACCTCTGCACACCTGACTCCTTCCCAAGTAGACTTGATGGTTAGATCGAGAGAAGGCATGGATTATAAGACCATGGCTCTTGAAGTTGCTAAATTCTTGTTGCCAGACCTTATTGCTACGCTGACTGCCACTGTTCAAGAGATATTGAATACCTTAAAGACTGAGGTGGCCCAGCACAGTCAGAGGATAGAGGGAGCAGAGAAACGCTTATCTATAGTTGAGGATGAAGCCTCTGATGATTACAGCAATAGTTAAACTGAACTGAAAGAACGACTGGAAGACTTTGAAAACTGCTCATGCAGGTACAATCTGCGCTTAGTGAGTCTTCCCGAAGATGTAGCGCCACGTCATCTGCCCCCTCATTGTGAGCTTGACCTACCACAGGCATTGGGGCTCACTTTTCTAAAGAAGTTGGAAGCACCACACAGAGTGGGAAGTTCTAGACAGATAACTGTTACTTCCACGTCTAGTCAACCCTTCCGACCTAGACAGGTGATCATGCAGTATCTGGACTACACAGATAAAGAGGATATTAGAAATCAGAAAGAACTACTCGTGCTCCACAATCATAAGCTATTGCTATTTTCAGATTACACTATGGAGGTGACCAGAAAGTGCAGAGCATTCAGGTCGATTTGTTCTGCCCTTCACAAAAGGAACATCGCATTTCAGCTGTGTATTCAGTGACTCTCAGAATCCGACAACCAGATGGATCTCTGCGGTCTTTTCTTGACCCTACAGAAGCAAAGCATTTCTTTGCTGACAGGTTGGCTAGACCAGAGCCTGTACTACAGGAATCATCCACCATAACTTGCTTGGAGCTGAATGCCGTAGCTTTATATTGGGGCAGTCCCCCAGAAAAGGACATTGATGGAGGACAACCAGAGCAGTAAGAACAGAGGCCTCCACTTGTTAAGATGAGCAAGGGACCTAGAGGATAGATGTGATCGGACTGACACCATTTGTCTTGTTCTCCCTGAAATGCTCAGTGGACTGTGAGGTAACATGTCTATATTGTACTTGTTTGAGACAATTATCAATTATACAATTAGGACGTCAGCAATACCCCAGCAGACAGTATTAAATAAACTCATTGACACCACGTGTCACCCTGATGGTAGGGAATTTACCCACTTCTCACACCCCCATGGTTCTTGATCATGGATGGACTACTTGCTACTAGGCAGGACTTTTGTCTGCAAAGCGCTCAGCTGAGTGCTTCTGCACCTCTGTTTCAGCAATAGTTGGGAGTCTCAGCACCCGTCCACTCACCGATCCAAATTTATGACATGTCTCTATAACATATCAAAAGTTGGATGAAAGTGTAGTTACTCTTTAACTCTATTTTACAGCTTGAGATTGTGAAACGTTATTACTTGAGGGACCATCTGATACATTAATTTATTCTCAGATGATTTGCCCATTCTCTATAAAAATGATGAGGAATCTTCTGATACCTTTGAAGGAATAACATCCTGTGGTGTGAAGTTACAGGCTATTCTGAGGAAATGCATACTTCATTGACCAGTCTTAAGCCTTCCAAATCTCAAGTATGTAACCTTGTTGAACAGTTTTTTTCATTTAAAAGTGGATTATTATTTTTTTTTATAGAAATTGACAGCAATAAAATATATTTTTCATAATATTCACCCAACAGAACTAATCAGTAGCATTGGTTGGACTTGTTTAGCTCAAAAATGGAATACTTAGTAAATATAGAAACATAGAATTTAGAAACGTAGAATTTAAGGGTAGAAGTTAAGTTTTACCTTGTGTTACAATTCAGACTTCCTCCCTCCAATTGTGCCCCCTAAAAAGTATCTACAGTATCTTAAAGTTTTCTGAATGTTCATTATGTTGTCTTGTTCTTGTTTCAAGTTGTCTCCTACTGTATTTATTTTAAGGGTATATAAATCATTCAATATAAATATCAGGCCTAAGGAATAACACCACTTAATAAATGCCCAACATGTAATTTTGTAGATGCCTAGGTGCACTCCCGAAGCCGGTGTTTATTAGTCGTGGTCTCTCCTATGTGCAGTGCCCCCAAGCTTGAGTTCAGTAGCCACGGTCTCTTCTACGTGCACCCCCCTCCCAGATGGTGTTCAATAGCCCCAGTCTCTCTTACAGGTATGTGCACCACTGATGTATCATCTTTGCGAAGAAAGTTATGGACAAGGGTCACACTTAAATGTAAGTTTAATTAATTAACTGATTAATTGGTTTATGTCACATACGTCGCCACAGTTTGTCTTGTCTGACTTTCATGTTAGCATCATTGATTTTTTTTCTTATTGGAATGCCCAAGAAAAAAAAGGTTGCCTTCCCCTGTGCTACTGTATGTTCACATCTGCGTCGGAGGTGTTATATTTCAATAGGGTTCGATAAGCGCTGCTGGTGTCCACCGTGTGACAAATCCATCACCACTTTGTGGTTTCCATTATAAATGGAAGCCACAATGTAGATATCATCAGAGCCTTGGTGAGCTAACATTTTATCATCCACTGAGTAATAGTACTTATGTTTTAGGAACCCATGTGTCAATGTACTAGTGTCAACATGCTGGTGTTTTCAGCCCCAAGTGCCAGAGTCCCAGGGATGCAGAAATCCAACCATCGACAGACTCGTGGCTTTTTCCAATGGAATAGAGTACAACACTAAACTTTAGTTCTGAATAACTTAGATGATAGCATTGACTAGCTGTAGAATAAAAAAAATCCATATCCCACTAGTTACAGGTTAAACATTTGGTTGGTTATTTTGCCAAATAGAGAGAAAGGAAAGGAAATAGAAGCTAAACATGAAATTAAATAAGTAATTATATTCTCTTCTCAGCCTAAAAAAGCAATGGAGGAAGAAAGAGCAATTAGATTGGCTGGTAGCATCAAGAAGCTATAAGAAAGTCCTTGTGCCTCCCTTCCCATCAGCACTGCAGTTTGTGGTTGTGCAGATTATGAACCTGTTTAGGATGTAAGGATAGGGAAAGTGGCATCATGACTGGCAACATTTGTCTGGAAGGAATAAAACGGTTTTTTTTGAGGTTGTAAGGCTGGATTGTGACACTTTAGACTCATGGAGATGGTGGTCCAAAGACCACTGAATACTAGACATGAGCCAGGTATCAGGGGTTGTCTGCCAGTCTGCGGACATACAGATATAGCTATCTTTATCTTGACTTTTAACGCATTAAATACAGAGTGGCAAGAATCTTTAACTTGACTATCTCAATGGCTTTTGTTGTGTGAGATCAGGCTGCATCAAGTTATCAGATTCAAGATAAACTTGGCTACATCTGTAGACCAAATTATCATAAAGATTGGTCAAGCTAGTCAACAGGAAACGGAAGATCTTACTGATGTTTGATGCAGCTGGGCACAAGTGGCCATGGTAAGTGGACAACCAAGGCAGACAGACTTAGCTCCGTAGCCTGGGTCAAGTGTGCCCCGTTCTGTGAGTGTTGGACAGGCTCCCTAGTTTTAACTTTTTGTGCTAAATAAAGTGTGGCCTTCTTAGCAAAGAATATTCACCATGATAGGTTTGAGTTTTCTTAGGACTCGGGAGATTTAACATAGGTACACCTCATGTGTGATAGCCAACAATGGCTTGTCCAAAAAACGTAGATTCCATTCACAGGCCACATAAATAAAAGACATGAACTTGATTGTCTTTTTTTACGCTTTTCAGAGCAAAAATTACAAATGAGGATAAGATCCCGACTCTGATCCTTAAAGACACGGATCAGAACTATTTGAAAAATGTTGCCCCGAAGATTGCAGTCGACATATGTTCTTACTTTAGTGAACCAAATAATTTACAGATTATAACAGTTCTAAGGTAGACAAGTCCACAAACTTTCTTCTGGTTCCACTACTGAAACCATCAGGACAAAATAAGTCCAAAAATATAAAAATTTCCGTTTTTATTTTACAATTTTTAACGCCAATAGAAACGGCACCCAGATTTGCTAAAACCAATATTTTCGTCTTTTCTAAACTTCAGTATTTCATCAGTTATCCAAAAAGTAGTAGAAACATTGACCTTCAAAACAGCCCCAACCCATAAAATGGGAATTGCTTGAGATGCAGTACTGGCCCATTCTTCAAGAACACAACACTCAATTATTTTGAGACCTGAAAAAAAAGTAGATATGTATGTTGCATCCGATCCTCTAGAATGTTCCATAAAGGTTTACTGATATTTGGTTATGTATACTATTATGTTCTATGACCAACTGAAACTTTAAATTCTTGAACATAAATGTGACTATTGATACACTGTATTCATTCCCGCAAATCATCTTGTTGCAGGCAATCTGATAGTAAATCATTCTCACCAAAAGCATTGCTAACTGGTTAGTATGATGAGAGTAATCCATAACTTAAAGAGTACCTGTCACTAGGTCATATAAGTGGCAATGGTTAATTGACCTGAATTTCTTACCAGTCTGAGATCCAATGAGGAGCTTGGTCACTTTAGGTTATCTGCTGATCTTAGAGACATTATGAGAAACATATGGAAATGGAAATACACAATGTGACATCTGTAGAAGGTTTCATCCTTTTGGGTATCACTGATGCACCAGATCTTCAGATCTTCCTCTTCATGATTTTTCTCATGTTTTATCTGTTCAATTTATCAGGAAATCTCAGCATTGTTCTCCTCATTATTATTGACAAGTCCCTTTACAAACCAATGTATTTCTTTTTGGGTAATCTTTCATTCCTGGACATCTTCTTCTCAACTACCACTGTACCCAAGATGTTATCTGGCTTACTTATAGGTGACAAGAGGATATCCTTCTATGGGTGTATAGCGCAACTTCACATTTTTCACTTTTTGGGGTGTACAGAAGCCCTTCTTCTGACTTCAATGTCTTATGACAGATACATTGCTATATGTAACCCTCTGAGATATCATGTCCTTATGGGTAGAACGTCTTGCATTCAGTTGGCTTCCAGCTCATGGCTCATTGGATTTCTATATTCACTATTGCAGACAATAATAACTTTCAGGTTGCCTTATTGTAACAGAAAGCAAGTTACACATTTTTATTGTGACATAAAACCTGTTATAAGACTGGCCTGTGCAAATACCCAAAAAAGTGAACGTCTAGTGTTGAGTAACTTCGCTCTTTTGGCTGTCAGTACATTTCCATTGATCATTGTTTCATACATGTACATTGGAAGTCATCTTCTGAACATTCGATCTAGTCAAGAAAGATGGAAAGCCTTCTTCACATGCAGTTCTCACATCACCGTTGTTTTTTTGTATTTTGGAACAGCACTGTGTATGTACCTGGGTCCAACCACAGAAAACTCATTAGAACAAGACAGGATGAGTGCCATATTGGTCACAGTTATCACTCCAGCATTAAATCCTCTTATTTATACACTGAGAAACAAAGAAGTAAAGAATTCTCTTCAAAGGTTATTGAATCCCGAAAAAAAACATTGTTCAAAAATAAATTAAACCTCAAAATTTAATATCCAAAAGAACCCATGTGATCAGCTGAAAGGGGCCAGGGTGAAGTTTTTACCCCACTTAGTGTAAATATCTAAAGGGCAAATGACTACGTTTTAATAAACAATTAGGGCCTCAGAAATAAGGCTACCCTCCTGAAATAAGGATTTGTTCTTTGTTTCTTTTTTTTTGTTAGTAAATAACTAATAAAAATAGATGTTTCTATAATGTTTGTGAATAATTTATGAATATGGGCCACTCTTTCCCATTGAAACCAAACATGGAATAGGTAACATAACTAAAAGTTACTTAAAGAAGCACTCCCACAAAATATTTTATTCTCTGGCCCATTAGAGAGGCACTTTATGTAAATTGTGGTGAAGATAATTTTCTTACCGGTGGCTGTATTTGTGAATTATACACTCCCTTCTGGTCCTCAGCTGTGTCATGTGACCAGCTAAAGGACTCTACATGGACACAGCATCTCATGTGTGGACAGGAAGTCAGTTTCTCTATTGTTTCATGTGTGGACAGGAAGTCAGTTTCTCTATTCATTACTATTACAGCCTCGATGTGAGTCTTGTAGGAATGAATCGATAAACTGACTTCCTGTCCACACATGAAACAATAGAGAAACTGACTTCTTGTCCAGACATGAAACAATAGAGAAACTGACTTCCTGTCCGCACATGAAACAATAGAGAAACTGACTTCCTGTCCACACATGAAACAATAGAGAAACTGACTTCCTGTCCACACATGGGACGCTGTGGCAGTTGGAGAGTCCTATTGCTGGTCACATGACACAGCTGAGGACCAGAAGGGAGTGGATTGCTCACAAATACAGCCACTGGTAAGAAGATTACCTTCACCACAATTTGCATAATGTGCCTTTCCAACGGGCCAGAGAATAAAAAAACAATTTGTGGAAGTGTTTCTTTAAAGGAACAGTGTCATCACAAATTATTTTTTCATATGTTAAAGATGTTAGTGCTTTATTAAAAACGTTTATATTTATTTGTGTGTTTGTGTTTTACTTTTTCTTATTTTTACACTTTTTCTTCCCTATGGGGGCTGCCATTTTTTGTTCCATTTCTGTATGTGTCGATTAACGACACATACAGACATGGAATACGGCAGCCACAGTCCCATAGGGACTGCGAACGGCTCCCGTCCCATCCACTTCTGTGTACGCCGTCTGTGTGGGAACTGCGCATGCGCCGCTCCCACACAGTCCAATTTGAAATTGGCGCCGTCCGGCGCCATTTTCCTGTGGACCGGAAGTCGCGGCCGGACAGTAAGATTACTACTTCCGGTCGCGGCTTCCGGACTTGTGCACTTGGACCAGCAGCAGCAGACGGAGCGGACTGGCCGGAGGGAGCCGCGGCGGCAGGAGCAGGTAAGAGATTTCAATGTATGTTCGTGTTTGTGTACGTTTACTACTGTATGTAAACCTACTACACTGTGTGTTAGCTCAAAAAATGGCGACACACAGTGTAGGAGGATAGACCGTTCAAACCCCTCGTTTATCCCGGCACTAGCCAGGATAAAGGAGGGGGGATGCTGAGAGCTCACTAGAGCGAGGGCTTTTTACCCAATTTTGCAATGCTGCAATTTTGGGAATAGCTCCATCTAGTGACCAGCAATGGGAAATATTATAAATTAGAATCTAATTTATAATATTTCCTGACTCGTGAAAAAAAGAAAAAAAATTTGAACAATGTTTAATCACCTACACACTAAATGTTTAATTAAAAAAAAAAACATGTTTTTCTGGCAACACATTCCCTTTAAGGAAGAAAATAAAAGCCACATGACCTGCCTGAAGTCGTTGTTTGCACTGGTGAAAAATGTCCAATGGGACAAATGGAAACGGGTTGTCTAATTGAGACAACCCCTTTAACAAAAGTTAGGGAAGGTAGAGTGAGTATAGATAGATAGATAGATAGATAGATAGATAGATAGATAGATAGATAGATAGATAGATAGATAGATAGATAGATAGATGATAGATAGATAGATAGATAGATAGATAGATAGATAGATAGATAGATGGATGGATGGATGGATGGATGGATGGATGGATGGATGGATGGATGGATGGATGGATGGATGGATGGATGGATAGATAGATAGATAGATAGATAGATAGATAGATAGATAGATAGATAGATAGATAGATAGATAGATAGAGAAAACGCCTTATTAAAAGGAACCTATCAATGAAAAAAAATAGCCTCATGTTTGAATAAAGTTCTCTCTTAAAAATAATTGCCCACTGATCATTCACAATAGGCTAACAACTCCTGTCAGTTTTCAGCTTATGCTGTGTAAACAAAGGGCAGGGTCAGCAGTCATCTCATTATTAGTAGAGGGCAGAATTACAAAGGTAGCACTTTTTTATATAAAAGCTGTGACAGCTCTGCATCTCTCCCATCCTCTTCCTCCATGTACAGTAACTATTGCACATGACACAGAGCATGCCCACAACACTCCCCTACATATCGATTCTCTTACTTACTCTGGATTTGTTATGTCCAAATACTTTAAAGAAAATCTCCAGACCTGCTTTTTAAAGTTCACTTTAAGATGGCAACCCCCATAATCATGCAGACAGTATAATTAAATAATATATAATCAGAAAATAAAGCCATATAGTGGATAAATATATTAATTAGTTACAAATTAAATTTGTTTGCTAAGGATATTTTTTTAAAGTGGTTTTCCAATATCAGAAAATTATTGAGAGATATCAAAAGAATATTAAGACTGAAGCCAACACTGATCCTGGTTCAAACCACTTTGACTCCGATTGGAAGAGGTCCAGACATTTGCTTAGTATGTAGAACCCATCCTTCACTGTCACTAGTGTAACCTTTGATATGTCCTGGGGCCTCCACCACATTGGGGACCTGGGTTGCCTCTTCCAAACACCCTCCTGGATGGCTATTTTGTGATTCCACAGATGGCTATTCTCCTGGATGGCTATTCTGTGAGAAGAGGTAGAGAGATAGCCAGACGTGTGGCTACCTCGATTAAAGTCTAGGTAAGTAGCTGGTGAAAAGGTCCATACCATACATGGCCACCCACCTACAGTATATATGGATGAATTAGATGGTCAGGTGGGGTTTGGGTGCCAGAGGTGGAATTAGACAGATTACATATTTTGCCTGGTGTTTTCACCAAGCTTAATCTGGTCTTGTTCATGTCAGACAATTATGAATTTGGAAAGCCCTTTAACCCCTTAATGACCGCCAATACGTGTTTTCATGGCGATCATTAAGGATACTTATGCCACAGATCCGCCTTTTTATCGGCGCTAGGACATAAGCCCGGCATGGGTATGCCGTGTCGACTAGAACGGGTGTCGGTTTATCTAAAGACAGCCAGGCTCCTAATCTAAATGGTTTCAGATTGAGGGTGCTCCCACTTTCACCCTATCGGCACCCTCGCTACATGATCGCGAGGTACCGATGGTTTTTATGGCAGCCGCGGTCCTGCCAAAGGCATCATACACTGACAGCATAATACTCTGAAATATAGAAGTGTTGTAGTGTATTGTAAAAGCGATCAAATGATCACATAATAGAGTTCCCAAGTGGGACAAAAAAAAAAAAAAGTGTTTAATAAAGTTTATAATAAATAAATAAATAAAAAAAGGAAAAAAATGAAAGACCCACTTTTTCCTCTTACAAAATGCTTTATTATGAGAAAAAAAACAAAAGAAAAAATACACATAATTGATATTGTCATGTATGTAACAACTCAAATTATAAAGCGTTCACATTATTTAACCGACATGGTAAACGCAGTAAAAAATACAATAAAAAACAATGCCAGAATTGCTGTTTCTTGTTCATCGTACAAAAATTTTTATGAAAAGCGATCAAAAAGTTGTATGTACCCCAAAATGGTACCAATAAAAACGAAAAATGGTCCCGCAAAAAAAAAGCCCCCACACAGCTACATCGGCGGAAAAATAAAAATGTTATGGCTAATAGAATATGGCGACACAAAAACAAATACTAAAGAAAAAATGTTTTTTATTGTGTTAAAGTGGTAAAACATAAAAAAAAAACTATATTCATTTGGTATCACAGTAATCATAACGACCCGCGGAATAAAGTTATTATGTTATTTATACCACACGTTAATCATCATCAATTTAAGACGAAAAAAGAGAATGGAAACATTTCCGTTTCTTTTATTACCCCCCAAAAAATTTATAAAAGTTAGTCAATTAATTTTATGTAACCCCAAATGGTGCCATTAAAAAATACAGCTTATCCCACACAAAAAAGCCCTCACACGGCTATGGCTTTAGTAATGTGATGATCAAAAAAACTAAAAATCGAAGCCCCAAATAGGCTGGTCACTAATGGGGTAAAAATTGCATTTAGAATAAAGTCACATCTTTTGCAGAGGCTCTCCACTGTGGCTCCTAGGGAGTGTTCCTTAGGCTCCATGCAAAATCGCCCGTAATTACGGACCGTAATTATGGGCCCCTTCATTTCTATGGCCAACGGACACCTTCCCATATTTTTACGGGAAGTTGTCCGTGCTGTAGAAACTTGCCGAAACAAATAGGACATATCCTATTTTTTTATTTTACGCATCGCGCTCCCATACTTAATAATGGGAGCACCGCCCGTAGATACGGGTGGCTGTCCGAGACCAACCGTGGTCGTAATTACGGGTCATAATTACAGGAACGGTCGTGTGCATGGAGCCTTAGTTAGTGTATTTTCTTCGAGCGAATGCAACAATGTATCATAATATTTCCATTAACCATCACCGATAAATGAAACAATATCTGTTGCATTGATATTTTTCTTATAATGGCCCCAGTGTTGTTTCCTCTGTATAAAATATGTAAAATATTCTCATTATTTCAATTAACCCTATTTGTGGCTGACTATTTTTGCAACATAATTGCTTTAGGGACCTTGCGATGTACTAATTAATTCTCAGATGATTTGTACACGTTCTATAAAATGATTAGGAATCTTCTGATACATTTGGAGGAATAACATCTTGTGATGTGAAGTCCAGGCTATTTTAGAGAAATACTCGTACTTCTTAATTAACCATTTTGGAAATTCCCTTTTCTCAAGTATGTAACCTTTTGGGGCTGTTTTTGTTTTTCCGTATTTTTTTTTTATTTTTTTTTATGGAAGTTAAAGAAAATGTAAAAGGATTAATTACTATCAATAAAATATATGATCAATTACAGATATTTACCCAACAGGACACATCAGTACTATTACTCAACTTGGCTTGCCCAAAAATGAAATGCTTCGTAAGTACATATTGGAAGGGTTATTATTGTTTCTCCTCTTGTTGTCTGGTTTAACTAGTGTAAACTTTTTTAACCAATCATATACTAGCTTAATAGACTGGTTCAGGGGTGATCGAACATGTCCATAAGTTGCAGAAACAAAGTTTTATGTTGTTCTTTTTAAGAACCCAGGTCATAAAACCACCAATTAATGGGTTCCTACTGTAGTGCTTTTGTGTACATACTAAAAAAGTGTCAATTGTAATTATTCCACTGATTTAAAGGCTATGTAAACCCTTTAATATATTTTTTTTTACATTTATTCAATCAATATGTCTTGTGATATTAAAAACTTTTTAATTGACTTTTATTGAAAAATGTTTTTACTTTTTACGATGCAGCTTCTATGTATCCGGTATACATTCTCTCTCAGCCGATTCCGTCAGTTCAACTGAACTGACGGCTCGGCTGAGACTGGGTCCTGTGTGTCTCTGATACACAGGACCCACTTAACATCTAAGTTGATCAATTTGATTTAATTTAAAAAAATAAAAAACATTCAAAGGTCATAGCCTATTAGTGTGCTCGCATTTTAGTAGATTATTTTAGAACCCCAAGTGTATTAATGTTGTTATTTTGAATCACAAATGTTAGCATGCTAGTGTTTGGAGACCGAGTTTCTAATGTTCAAATATGAACGTGCTTGAGGCTGTTTTCAAAGGAATAGGGTGCATCAAAACATAATTCCCTAATAACAGATTCTAGGACTTTAAGGTCATAGATTCTGAATGACCTACATATGCTTAATTCAGTGAAAGAGTTTAAAATGGGCCTGGTCGCCTCTGAAAGTAATAATACAGTATTAGAACTTATAGGTACAAGATTTCTGGAGATGGGTCATTGATCCAGAGATTTATTCTGATTGCCGTTTTGGGAGTCGGAAAGGATTTTTTCCCTAAAAGGAGGAAAATTGGCTTCTGCCTCATGGGGGTTTTTGCCTTCCTATGGATAAACACTGCAGAACAGGCTGAACTGCATGGCCTTATATCTTTTTTTCAACCTTACATACTATGTTACTATATTACGTGATGGCATTAACTATCCATACAAGAAGACTCATAAATCCTTTTCCTATTAGTAAGGCCTCATTCACACGACAGGGTCCGAGTGTCGGCCGGGAAAATCGGCCGTTTTTGGCCGATTTTCCCGGCCGGTTTGCATCCGTTCCGATTCCGTTCCGGGCCGTGTTGCCGTTTTTACCGGCCGATATGGACCCGATTTGCATCCGGTTTTTTCCCTGACCGTTTTTTAATTGGATGAATTTTTTGCACTTTACTTATTTTTTTATTATTATGGTCTGTCCCTCAAAGGTCAAAAAATACCTTTTTGGAACTTTTAATATTTTTTTTCTTTCTTTTACACCAGGCTTTTCCCCTGTAACTGGGGCTGCACAGCAGCCCCAGTTACAGGGGAAATCAGCCCACTCACAGTGACGATTGTCACTAATAGGGCTGTGCTGGGTCTAGTAAGTCCAAGCAGCAGTCTGTCACTAACGGCACCCGGCGATCATGTGACCAGTCACATGATCACCGGGAGGAATAGAGACAGCGCCGCTGCTGCTGTCTCTATTCCTGTACACAGCGTTCATTGAGCGCTGTGTAAAAAGACATCGGAGAAGACAGAAGCAGCGAAAGCTGCTTCTATCCTCTCCTCAGGGTCCCCGGCAGTCTCTGACAGCCGGAGACCCGACATTCAGCTGCCCGATCGCGCGGGCAGCAAGTTAAAACCCGAGCCGTAAAAAGTCTATGGCTCGGGTTTTAAGGACCCTGACCGCTTGCCGTAAAAACACAGCCAGCGGTCGGGAACCATAACAAGCAGGGGAAGGGAGCCAGCGCAGTGCTCCCTTCCACCTGCTGTACACCCCGGCCCTGCCACACAGTATCTCCAGCGTAGTCATTCGTCCGAATGGCATCAACTCCTACTCCTCACATGCACTCTGTGCTGTGAGGAGGAGGAGAGAGTGCACGAGCGACGGTAGACCCAGCCATCACTCGGGACACATTCCGGTGATGGCCGTGTATTACCCGGCTCCATAGACTTCTACGGGAGCCGGGCAGCCGGGCGAAAATAGGGCATGTCCCATTTTTTGACGGCCGGTTTTCCCGGCCCGTCAAAAAATCGGTCCTGTGAATAGCCCCATTAGGGGTCTATTATTCCTATTATTCCTAATGCAGCCGGGTGCCGGACGATTTATGAACGGCCGGCACCCGGCCGGGAAACCCTGTCGTGTGAATCCCGCCTTACAGTTTATCTGTTCTTTTGATTTTGTTTGTTTTGTTGGTTTATTTGTTGTTGTTTTTTGTTTTATTTGGAAATTTGATGTTTTTTTTATTTGTTTGTTCGTCATTGCACAAGAACAAAGTGAATTCATTATATTGTACTGCCCAATGTGACATTTTTCATATAAATTATTTTATGATGAAAACACATCCTTTTTCATTATCTCTCACCAGGTATTATCTGATACCTGATTTGATAGCCAGTACCAGATTGCAACATTAGTATTAAATCCAGTATCCAATAAGGTAGAAGCATTTTACTTAAAAAAAATATATCTTCCAACTTTTAAGTGTTGAACTGTGTAAAATGCAATATTGATGGACCCTCCAGTCCTTTAATAATCCATTCCTCGAGAACAAAGTTCTTCATTCTTTTGATGCAAGAAGTAGGTTGAAATGTCTGTTGTGACTGTTCTAGATAACATTCCATAAATTCTAGAACATACATAAATGTAAAAGACAATTAAACATATATTGTATAATCCTCACCAAGAACATTGATAACTGGTTAATATCAGAATATTCTATTCTATTCAATCTATTGCAAAATGTTTCCACTTGAGGTCAATGTTTGAGATGTCATATCGATAGAGCTTATTCGGTGATCTTCAAGACGTAACGAGAGATATCTGGAAATGGAAATACACAATGTGACATCTGTAGAAGGTTTCATCCTTTTGGGTATCACTGATGTCCCAGAGCTCCAGATCTTCCTCTTCATGATTTTTCTCATGTTTTATCTGTTCAATTTATCAGGAAATCTCAGCATTGTTCTCCTCATTATTATTAACAAGTCTCTTTACAAACCAATGTATTTCTTTTTGGGTAATCTTTCATTCCTGGACATGTTCTACTCAACTACCACGGTACCCAAGATGTTATCTGGTTTACTTATAGGTGACAAAAGGATATCCTTCTTTGGGTGTATAGCCCAACTCCACGTCTTTCAATTTTTGGGGAGCACCGAGGCCCTTCTTCTGACTTCAATGTCTTATGATAGATACGTTGCTATATGTAACCCTCTGAGATATCATGTCCTTATGGGTAGAACGTCTTGCATTCAGTTGGCTTCCAGCTCATGGCTCATTGGATTTCTATATTCACTATTGCAGACAATTATAACTTTCAGGTTGCCTTATTGTAACAGAAAGCAAGTTACACATTTCTATTGTGACATGAAACCTGTTATAAGACTGGCCTGTGCAAATACCAAGAAAAGTGAACTGCTAATGACCGTTAATTTTGCTCTGGTGGCTGTCAGTACATTTCCATGTATCATTGTGTCCTATATAAACATTGGAAGTCATCTTCTGAACATTCAATCTAGTCAAGATAGATGGAAAGCCTTCTCCACTTGCAGTTCTCACATCACCGTTGTTTTTTTGTATTTTGGAACAGCATTGTTTATGTACCTGGGTCCAACCACAGAAAACTCATTAAACCAAGACAGAATGAGTGCCATATTGGTCACAGTTATTACTCCAGCATTAAATCCTCTCATTTATACACTGAGAAACAAAGAAGTAAAGAATTCTCTTCAAAGGTTATTGGTTCAAAAACACCATTGTAAAAAATTCTATTAAAACTGAATGTATAATATCCAAGAGGACCCATGTGATTAGCTGAAAGAGATGGAGTAAAGTTTTCATTTTCATACGTTTATTAAAAAGTTAAATGAATGGCTAAGAAAAGCCGTTTACTTCAAGAAACAAGGATGTGTTCACCCTTTGCTTAATAAAATTGATGTTTAAAAAATGTTTGTTAAACATATTGAATGTTAGCCATAGTTCACCACCATAGCCAAATTACATTTTGTGTATATATATATATATATATATATATTATTTTTTAGATATATATATATATATATATATATATATATGTATATATATATAAACATATATATATATATATATATATATATATATATATATATACACATACTAGTGGGGATAATAATCCTATGATGTAAGGGATATATGGACACAATAAAAATAGTGTTACAAAAAGTAGGTTGTGGAGCCACTGAGATACTTCATTGGCTTGGCTTGGGGCCATCTCTGAAGACGTAATCTAAGTAGCCTTTTCGGTCTTCATCCTTTAACCCCTATACAGGGATCTGGTCTTTGCTGTGGGGAGGCTACCGGGTCGCTACATCTTGAGGTGGTCCCGGCAGAGTAGCTGTTGGCCCAGCGTATCAGGAACAGGCACTGGCAAATGGTACCTTGGTGGATGGAAGCTTTAGCCTTGTCATCAACAGTAAGTGCCAGACTGACAGCTGGCAGCTGGATGAAAGCTGATGGCAGATTGTGGGACACAGGTGGATATTGGGTAGCTGGACACAGGCAGGTAGTGGGTAGCTGGTTACAGGCTGATAACAGATAGCAATAGTGGACTGGAATCAGATGCACATCGGAACCTTCACAGAATATAACTAGGTTGTTACAATGTTGTCCAAACACCAGGTGGATTGTGGAGTTGTCTTAAATAGTCCTGGAGTAACAGGCATTGGACATATGGATTTTATTTGCTTGTGCTGGCCCTTTAAGAGATGGCCAGAGCGTGCGCCCGCACTGGGACATGCTGCAGCGACCAGAATAACACAGTAGATGACAACAGCCTGGAAGGGGAGCAGGGCCTGGCCACCAGCTGAGAAAGTGCGAGACCCAGCACATGGGGATCGCCGGGAGGAGCAGGACTCGCTGTCGGTGTTACAGTACTCGTACCCTTTACTTCTTGGGTCCAGCAGCAGAATGGAATTTCCGAGAAGCACTGGGCTATTGATGTTCTCAGAAGGCTCCCAAGATCTTTCTTCTGGACCAAATCCTTTCCAATCCACAAGATAAAACGTCTTCTTCCCAATTCTTTTACAGTCAAGAATGTCCTTCATTTCAAATTCAGATCCAATATCAACAGATGCAGGAACAGATGCGACAGAGGACATTCTAGAATATTTATTCAGCACCACAGGTTTGAGCAGCGATACATGGAATATGTTAGGGATCTGAAGGGAAGGAGGCAGATGGAGTCTGCTGTTCACAGGGTTTATTTCCTTTAGGACCCCAAATGGACCCAGACAGCGAGGAGCAAATTTGTATAAAAGTACCTTCAAGTGGTTGACCACCGACAAGAGTAGGACTCGCTGCTGGCGTTACAAGTAGTTTATGATAGCAGATACATATATGAAATAGACAAATTTTATGTTTATGCTTCAGATACAGAGACCTACTAGATTAGGGGTACATAACCATGTTTACTCAAATTGCTCCAATCCCAAGGGCCACAAAGCAACTTAAAGGGCTATTCCCATCTGAGACATATCGACAGTATATGCCATAGATATCTGATAGTAGGGGGTTCCACTTCTGAGATTTCAACTTCTCAAGAGAATAGAGCATTCATAAGCACGGTCCTCTTCACTGTAGTTTATGGGAGTTACTCCCATAAACTATAACGGAGAGCCACCTCTCCACCTCATATTTTCCTCTCTGAACAGAGAGGAGTCCTCAAATATGTGGGAGTCAGAGATGGCTGGGGACTGCAGCTTGTGCCTTCCTGTTCTAGATAGATCTAATATAGATAGATAGATAGATAGATAGATAGATAGATAGATAGATAGATAGATAGATAGATAGATAGATAGATAGATAGATAGATAGATAGATAGATAGATAGATAGATAGATAGATAGATAGATAGATGATAGATAGATAGATAGATAGATAGATAGATAGATAGATAGATAGATAGATAGATAGATAGATAGATGATAGATAGATAGATAGATAGATAGATAGATAGATAGATAGATAGATAGATAGATAGAAAAGTTTTAGGCAGTTGTGGAAAAATACTACAAAGTAAGAATGCTTTAAAAATTTGAAGTAATAGTTTTTTTTTATCAATTAACAAAATACAAAGCGAATGAACAGAAGAGAAATCTAAATCAAATCAAAATTTGGTGAGACCACCCTTTGCCTTCAAAACAGCATCAATTCTTCTAGATACACTTGCACAAAGTCATGGATCTTGTAGGATTATAGTCAGGTGTATGATTAACTAGTCATACCAAAAAGGTGACAATGATCATCATTTTTATAGGTAGGTTGAAACACAGTCATTAACTGTAACAGAAACAGTTGTGTAGGAGGCTAAAAACTGGGTGAGGTACAGCCAAATTCTGCTGCAGAGGTGAGGTTGTGGAAGGCAATTTCATCTCACAGGTCCACCATGGCAAGACTGAGCACAGCAACAAGACACAGGGTATCGATACTGCATCAGCAAGGCCTCTGCCAGGCAAAGATTGCAAAGCAAACTGGGGTTTCAAGATATGCTGTTCAAACTCGTTTGAAGAAGCACAAAGAAACAGTCAACGTTAAGGACTGTAGATACAATGGTAGGCCAAGGAAACTTAGTGCAGCAGATCAAAGACAAATAATGCTTACTTCCCTTTGAAATCAGAAGATGTCCAGCAGTGGCATCAGCTCAGAACTGGCAGAAACCAGTGTTACCCAGGTACACCCATCTACTGTCCAGAGAAGTCTGGCTAGTAGCGGTCTTCATGGAAGAATTGCGGCCAAATAACCATACCTTCAAATTGGAAACAAGGCCAAGCGACTAAACTCTGCACAAAAACATATGAACTGGGGTGCAGAAAAATAGCAGCAGGCGCTCTGGACTGAAAAGTAAAAATGTGAAATATTTGGCTGTAACAGAAGGCAGTTTGTTTGCCGAAGGGCTGTAGAGCGGTACAATAATGAGTGTCTGCAGGCAACAGTGAAGTATGGTGAAGGTTCCTTGCAAGTTTGGGGCTGGAGTTGGGGATATGGTCAGGATTAATGGTGTCCCCAATGTTGAGCAGGGGCGTTGCTAGGGTTTTAAAAGATCAGGGGCACAAACCCCGAAACATATACTTACCCACCCCCCAAAACATAAGTAAATACATCTTTACATACATAACGGAGATAGCATGTCTATAAGACTAAGGTTCCTATAGCTTCACCGCTGGATAGAATTGGATGCATTTACTCAGCATACTGTATCATACATGATAGGCTTAGATACATAGCCCCAGCAGACAGTATCACACATAATAGGCTTAGATACATGGCCCCAGAAGACAGTATCACACATGATAGACTTAGGCCTCATTCAGACGAGCGTGATTCTCGTCCGTGTGCCGTGCGTTGAAACAACGCACAACACACGGACCCGTTGATTTCAATGGGGCTATTCACACGTGTGAGTTTTCACACAGTGAGTGTCCGTTGTGTTAAATTCACTGCATGTCTTATATTGGTGCGTTTTCACTCACCTAGTCCCCCATTGAAGTCAATGTGTGTGTGAAAGCCACGGACAGCACACGGACGCACATCCGAGTGCTGTCCGTGTTTCACTCATCAATTACACTAAAGAAAAAGAAAAAATCCTTGCAAGTGCGTGAAAAACACATGCCACACGCAAAACACACTGATGCGAAAACACAATGCACATGGACAGATTTATGTGCGTTTTTTTACGTGTGAATGTATCCTTAGATACAGGCCCCAGCAGTAAGTGTCCTTGTGCTAAACCTCAGGGGCAAATTTGGCATTTCTGGGGCCCCAAGCAAAGTTATGTCTTGGGGCTCTAATCAAAGACACCTGTAGAAAGTTCCCCACACAATGCCCCCTGTATATAGTGTCAAAAACCCCTGTATATAGTGTCACAACCCCCTGTATATAGTGTCATACCCCAGTGTCTGGTTCCACACACAGTCCCCCTGCCATACATCCCCCTTGTAGACAGTCCCATGTAGGTAGTCTCACATACCCACCTTGTCTCAGCAGACAGCATCATACATGAAAGGCTTAAATACATGGCCCCGGCAGACAGTATCACACATGATAGGCTTAGATGCATGACCCAGCAGACAGTATCACACATAATAGACTTAGATACAGGGCCTCAGCAGTTAGTATCCTTGTACTTACATATGTTCACCCTCCAAAAAAAATGTGTGTGCGTGTATGTATGTGTGTATATATATGAGACAGCATATCTATAGCACCTTGACCCTATAGCTATGGATAGGATTAGATATATTGGCTCAGCAGACAGTATCACTCATGATAGTATTAGACATAGGGCCCAGCTCGCTGAAATTGCGGCTCCAGCGCTGGACCCAGTAAAGGTAAGTATAATTGTTTTGCTTTTTTATGTGTTATTAATTTTTTGGGTGTGTTTGTGTTTTTTTACTGATTCGGTAGTTGGACTACGTTGGATTCGAGGACTACTTTGATTATTACTACCGCTTTAGTAATGGCCGCTGGCTGAGTGACAGCATCCATTACTAAGGCGGGGCTTAATGTTAGCCGGTGAAAAGTTAACACGAACCCCCCATAATTATCCCGGTTACCACCGCCACCAGGAGCCAGGTGTGATCCAGTACCCGACCAGCTTTAGTGATGGTCGGGTACTGGGGTGACTGCAGGCTGGTATTCTTAGGCTGGGGAAGGCCAAAAACAGTGTCATTTCACCCTGGTAATTCTAGCCTGTTGTTGCTGTTTTGTATCTGGCTTGTTGTGAAAAGGGGGGATACAATATAGCAGCAGCAGGCTAGCTTTACCAGGGTGGGAAGGCCCACTGTATTTGGGCTTTCCCAGCCTAATGATACCAGACTGGGGCCGCTCCAGTACCCGACCATCACTACAAATGTCGGGTACTGAATCGTACCCGTCTTTTCCCGTTATCCCTGGTGGCGGTGGGTACCAGGGTAATAATGGGGGTTAGTGTTAGCCTCTGCACCGACTAACACTAAGCCCCGGCTAACAATCAGCCAGTGGCCATTACGAAAGCAGTAGTAATGAAGTTTAAAAGAAAATACAAAGACATAGAAGAAATATTTTATTGAAATAAAAAAAAACACACAACCCTCATGAACCATTTTATTGTAAAGAAAAAAATCTGTCATCAAAGTAGTTCTGTATACTGTATAAGATTACTGTCTGCTGGGGCCCCGTATCTAAGCCTAAAATGTGATAGGCTTAGATACAGGGCCCATCAGACAGGATCACACATGGGCCATGTATCTAAGCCTACCATGTGGTAGGCTTAGATACAGGGCCCCGCAGACAGGATCACACATTTGCCATGTATGTAAGCCTACCAAGTGGTAGGCTTAGATACAGGGCCCAGCAGGCAGGATCACACTACGTGTGATCCTGTCTGATTGGCCCTGTATCTAAGCCTACCACAAGTTAGGCTTAGATGCAAGGCCCCAGCAGACAGTAATCTTATACAGTATACTTATAAGATTACTGTTTGCTGGGGCCCTGTATCTAAGCCTACAATGTGGTCGGCTTAGATACAGGGTCCATGTGTGAAAATATTTTATTGAAATAAAAACCCACTGCACAACCCTCGTTCGTTAACCATTTTATTGAGTAACAGGGGCCCGTGTATTTTATGACATAGACCCCAGTTACTATTTTTGTAGACACGGTGCACAGGGCCGCGGGCCCAGTCGTAATTGCGTTCGCTGTAGCGGCAGTTGCCCAGGGATCCAGGGGGACCAGGCCAAAAATCGAGGACTTGGGCACCGGAGGCGCAGTGCTAGCGACGCCCCTGATGCTGAGAAATACAGGCAGATACTTATCCATGATGCAATACCATCAGGAAGGTGTCTGATTGGCTCCAAATTTATTCTGCAGCAAGACAACAACCCCAAACACGCAGTCATTGTCACTAAGATCTATCCAAACAAAAATATGACTACATATTGGAAATATATAGCCAACTTACCTAGTGGTATTCACCCTCTTCATCCTGCCTACGTTCCGTGATCCAGTCCTTTGTTGTCCTGTGTCCAAAATGGCCACCAGTAAATCAGACTTTCCTATAGAGAGCATTGGCTGGAAGTCTGAGACAGGTCCCAACACCCTGCACCACCCTGCAATGGACCAGCGCTTATGATGTCATCGCTGTGTCAATCTCTTCAGACGCTACCCCTGCTGTGCTCTTTACAGGGGTTGCGGCTGCAGCATCACCAACACTGATAGCGCGTCACTGGAGAGTAGAGAAGGACAGCATCGGGGACGTCAGAGAACAATTTCTGGATGTAAGCATGGTGATGTATGTGATGTATCTGTTTTATATTTGGATTTTTTTGTGTGTTTTTTATAGGTGTCCTTGTTGGACTACGTCAGATAACAGTGGGATCAGTGTTTTCTAATGAAATGGTCACAGAGGGCTGTAGTGGGGTGTCTTTATTTCAATAAAGTTTTGTTTTTTTACTGTATAACAGCGTTAGTAATGGAGGTGTCTGAAAGACACGCATATACGCATTGAGCTTTCGGGCAAAAACAAATGGAGTTCTAGTAACAAATTTCGCTCACAAACTTATTTATTTTAGGAAATTTCAAGGTAGCTTTTAATAAATCTAGGTTCCCACATTTCTGGAAACCTCCTCATTGACACAAATAATTCCATATATATATATATATATATATATGTGTGTGTGTGTGTGTGTGTGTGTGTGTGTGTGTGTGTGTGTGTGTGTGTGTGTGTGTGTGTGTATAGATCACATAAACAACACAAAAATTTGAACAGCACATTCCAACAAAATAAAGCAAAACCTGTATACAGGTGCAAGAACGCCTGTGACTGCAAACATACAGCACAGAAGAAAATGGCACACACTTCAAACACCAATGACACCTAAGCCGCTAAATATAAATAAATATGCATTACATGCTAAATCTACTTACTATAGGGAGGTTCTTAGCGCACATTTTGATCAAATTGTGTGAGCCCACCTGTCATGACAAGTCGACCTATATGAGGTGGGAACCCACGCTGCATATACACCCAGAACTGGGTCTAAACCTACATATTCTTAGGGACAGTAGGAACCAGCATTAAACTAATTTAAATTACCCAAGGACGGAATGGAAGGAGTGCAAGATCAAAAAATGGAGGCGGGTGGACAAACGCAATTTGATCAAAATTTGCGCTAAGAACCTCCCTATTGTAAGTAGATTTAGCAGTAATACATATTTATTTATATTTAGCGGCTTAGGTGGCATTAGTGTTTGCAGTGTGCTGTCGCCACTTTCTTGTGTGCTGTATATTTGCAGTCACAGGCGTTCTTGCACATTTATACACGTTTTGTTTCATTTTGATGGAATGTGCTGTTTCAATTTTTGTCTTATTTATGTGATCCATATATGTGGGATTAGTGACTGCCTCCATTTTTGATCCTGCACTCCTCCCATTCTGCCCTGGGTAATTTTAATTAGTTTAATGCTGGTTCCTACCATCTCCAGATATATATGTAGGCTTAGTCCCAGTTCTGGGTGTATGAGCAGAGTAGGTTCCCACCTATAGAGGTTGCCTTGTCGTGGCAGATGGGCTCACACAATTTTATCAAAATGTGCGCTAAGAACCTTCCTATTGTAAGTAGATTTAGCAGTAATGCATATTTATTTATATTTAGCGACTTAGGTGACATTAGTGTTGGCAGTGTGCTGTCGCCATTTTTTGTGTGCTATATATATATATATCTATATATACATATACACATATATATATATATATATATATATATATATATATATATATATATACATATAGTTGATTCTGTAACTGATATAATGAATAATCACATTTTATTACATACATTGAATTATATACATTACTTTAAAGGACAATGCTGCGGCAAAATGCATGTTGGGCCGTCCAGGACATACAACTCTCTCTTTTTGAGTTAGCTGCAAACTGTTACATAGCCAGTGTACTCTCACCATTGATTAGTTAGTCGCGCAGGATTTTAATGTATTTCTCTTTTGTTTACTTAGGTGCTACTCCATTATTAGCTAGGTAGAGGCATTTTCCAATTTGCAATATCGATAGATAGATAGATAGATAGATAGATAGATAGATAGATAGATAGATAGATAGATAGATAGATAGATAGATAGATAGATAGATAGATAGATGATAGATAGATAGATAGATAGATAGATAGATAGATAGATAGATAGATAGATAGATAGATAGATAGATAGATAGATAGATAGATAGATAGATAGATATGAGATAGATAGATAGATAGATAGATAGATAGATAGATAGATAGATAGATAGATAGATAGACAGACAGACAGACAGACAGATAGATAGATAGATAGATAGATAGATAGATAGATAGATAGATAGATAGATAGATAGATAGATAGATAGATAGATAGATAGATATGAGATAGATAGATAGATAGATAGATAGATAGATAGATAGATAGATAGATAGATAGATAGATAGATAGATAGATAGATAGATAGATATGAGATAGATAGATAGATAGATAGATAGATAGATAGATAGATAGATAGATAGATAGATAGATAGATAGATAGATAGATAGATAGATAGATAGATAGATAGATAGATAGATAGATAGATAGATATGAGATAGATAGATAGATAATAGATAAATATGAGATAGATAGATAGATAGATAGATAGATAGATAGATAGATAGATAGATAGATAGATAGATAGATAGATAGATAGATAGATAGATAGATAGATAGATAGATAGATAGATAGATAGATAGATAGATAGATAGATAGATATGAGATAGATAGATAGATAGATAGATAGATAGATAGATAGATAGATAGATAGATAGATAGATAGATAGATAGATAGATAGATAGATGATAGATAGATAGATAGATAGATAGATAGATAGATAGATAGATAGATAATAGCCTTCATAATTTGTACCCTTCATACTTCACTATGTTTGTGTGTTCTAAGCACTTGATTCACCCAGATCATGGTTTTCATGGATTAACAATCAATTTTATATAATTTTAAAGAGAAATTGTGCTCTAATTTGATTATATATTATACTATAAGGGTTGCATGAAATTAGAAAAACACGACTTCTTTCTTCTAGAAACAGCGGCAATCATTCATGGACCGTGTGGTATTGCAGTTCAGCCTCATTGAAAGAGTTTTGTTCAGCTGTAATACCACACACCGCCCATGTACAAGGGTGGTGCTGTTTCTAGAAGAAAGAAGCCATGTTTTTCTAATCTTATACAATCTCTTTGAATTAAAAATCAGTTTATATATAACTTTAATCAGATATATTTGTAAGGTTAGTGAGCTCAGTATGAACTACCATCATTTCCATTTCCATAGAATAAACGTAATGAGAATTTAGAAATGTTCCCGTTTAATGAACTTTTTTACTGACTTTTTAACCTCTTGATTTCTTAGCGCGTATATTACCGGATTCATTGCTGGAGTGATAACGGTGAACAATACGGCCGCTATCTTGTCTTTTTCTATGGAATTCTCGGAGGAAGGACCGAGGTAAGTGCTCATAGCTGTACCATAAAACAGGATGACCACTGTCAGGTGAGAAGAACATGTTGAGAAGGCTTTCGACCTTCCTTGTGATGAGCGTAATTTCATAAGTTTGAGGATTATATAAAAATAGGATATTGTAGTAAGGGAAAAAGTGCTGGTGCTTAGAAAACCAAGTACGTGAGTCAGTAAGATCTCATTGAGGTGGATGTCTACACAGGCCAACTTTATTACCGGTTTCACGTCACAGAAAAAGTGTTTGACCTTGTTTGAGCTGCAGAACGGGAGATACGATGTCATTATTGCGTGAACTAGTGAGGTGGTGAGGCCAATGATCCATGAAGTTAACACCAACTGAATACACACAGTTTTTCGCATTAGGGTACTATATCGTAGTGGGTGGCAGATGGCAACATATCTGTCATAGCCCATGGATGCCAGCAGAATACCTTCTGTACATCCCAAGAAGTGAAAGAAATACATTTGGGCAACACAACCTTGAAGAGTAATAGTGTTCTCCATGAAGAACCCAACCATCATCTTTGGAACTGTGATAGAGGAAAAGCAAATATCCACAAAGGAAAGGTTAGCCAGTAGGAAGTACATTGGGGAGTGGAGAGATACATCCCGGATCACTAGGCACACAATGAGGAGGTTTCCCAAAACATCAAGAATATAAAAGAAAAGGACTAAAATAAAGAGGAGCTTTTGAAGCCAAGGCAGGTCGGTTATACCAATGAGGATGAACACGGTCATTGATGTTCCATTCCACGCTGCCATTACGTACTTCAGTAATGAAATAAAACTAAAATAAAAAAAAATATATCTGTATTAATTACGCCACTTTATTTAAGATTAATAAATAATGTTAAATTTCAACTTTGAATCCTGGTCACGAGATAGATAGATAGATAGATAGATAGATAGATAGATAGATAGATAGATAGATAGATAGATAGATAGATAGATAGATAGATAGATAGATAGATAGATAGATAGATGAGATAGATAGATAGATAGATAGATAGATAGATAGATAGATAGATAGATAGATAGATAGATAGATAGATAGATAGATAGATAGATAGATAGATAGATAGATAGATAGATATGAGATAGATAGATAGATATGAGATAGATAGATAGATAGATAAATAGATAGATAGATAGATAGATAGATAGATAGATAGATAGATAGATAGATAGATAGATAGATAGATAGATGATAGATAGATAGATAGATAGATAGATAGATAGATAGATAGATAGATAGATAGATAGATAGATAGATAGATAGATAGATAGATGAGATAGATAGATATGAGATATGAGAGATAGATAGATAGATAGATAGATAGATAGATAGATAGATAGATAGATAGATAGATAGATAGATAGATAGATAGATAGATAGATAGATAGATAGATAGATAGATAGATGATAGATAGATAGATAGATAGATAGATAGATATGGGATAGATAGATAGATAGATAGATAGATAGATAGATAGATAGATAGATAGATAGATAGATAGATAGATAGATAGATAGATAGATAGATAGATAGATAGATATGAGATAGATAGATAGATAGATAGATAGATAGATAGATAGATAGATAGATAGATAGATAGATAGATAGATAGATAGATAGATATGAGATAGATAGATAGATAGATAGATAGATAGATAGATAGATAGATAGATAGATAGATAGATAGATAGATAGATATGAGATAGATAGATAGATAGATAGATAGATAGATAGATAGATAGATAGATAGATAGATAGATAGATAGATAGATAGATAGATAGATAGATAGATAGATAGATAGATAGATAGATATGAGATAGATAGATAGATAGATAGATAGATAGATAGATAGATAGATAGATAGATAGATAGATAGATAGATAGATAGATAGATAGATAGATAGATAGATAGATGATAGATAGATAGATAGATAGATAGATAGATAGATAGATAGATAGATAGATAGATAGATAGATAGATAGATAGATAGATAGATATGAGATAGATAGATATGAGATAGATAGATAGATAGATAGATAGATAGATAGATAGATAGATAGATAGATAGATAGATAGATAGATAGATAGATAGATAGATAGATAGATATGAGATAGATAGATAGATAGATAGATAGATAGATAGATAGATAGATAGATAGATAGATAGATAGATAGATAGATAGATAGATAGATAGATAGATATGAGATAGATAGATATATATGAGATAGATAGATAGATGATAGATAGAATATTATTAGAACTATTAGATCCATGTAAAAGTACACTGAAATAAAATGAAGACCATGATCTTTCTGTACCTTTAAGAACTGGTTGTATTGAAAAATGTCTCCATACAAATTCAACTTATAGTAAATGTTCCATTTCTCTATTTCCAGAAGATCTGTAATCTGATGCATATGACTAATACAGCACGCCTGTGACATGAAGATATGATGACAGGAGGAACCTCTCTTATTGAACACGGCCACAATCCCCATAACAGCTGTAATATATAGCGATCTATATAACCTGGTGACGCAACTAATAGGAGTCTCTGGGAATATTAATATCTGGGGACTGCACTGCATTCCCTTAAAGGCATACATACCAAAAGAGAAGACGACTTAAAGTTGTGACCTAATAGACTGGGGAAGATTACAATAGTTCATAATACAAAACACAATTCACATCAATAGCAGCATAAAAAATAAAGTCCAATTAAGTTGCATTAATGTTCATCACAATTTCGGAGCAGGGGGCGCAATTGCCAGCTGTGAGTTTTTTAAGACATTAAATAAGGGCTGCAAGCTTTATACCAAAGAACAGTAAAAAACTGATTTTCAATAATTTAATGAACAAAAAAATCCACAGTTCCAATGCCATTTCCTATTGTGGTAAAACTAAGTAGACCCCCTACTCTATGGAGCTAGTATTAGAATGTTTTGAACCAGATTAGGTGCAAATTTTTGGACTATTGATAGACAGGATCTTGGAGGTACCTGCCTTCTGGCTATGTTCACACCATGTTTGGTCTTAAGTTATGCTCGTCAAACATATCCATATCCAAATATATTCAAACATATCCATAGCCTATAATGGAATATTTGTCATAAGAGTGTTGGGTGTACACACTGAAAGTGATATGAACAGAGGCTTATTTGCTCCTCAGATGTTTAGTTTAGTTTGCTCTTTGTTGTTGGTTTTTGGTATCACCATGTCTAGATCCAAGAGCTCACTGAGGCCTTCAGAAAGAGGGTGATAGATGCCTATGAGCCTGGAATGGGAGTTAAAAAGAGCACCAAATAAATGGACCTCAATGATTCCACTGTCCAGAAGATCATCTACAAGTGGAGAAGATTTCGGACAACTGCCGCTAGGATATCCCATGGTGTTCAGCCAGAGAGAGTAGACGCCAAAAGATTTCTCCCAAACTTCATCACAGGACCTACAGGTAGATGTTGCCACAACTGATGTCCAAGTGCACGAGTCTACCATTAGAAAGAGGCTGGACAAATGACTGTATAGCTATTATGCAGTTATATATCGAGTGTGATTACTTACCTATCACAGCTACCATTCTCTGCTCGGCACTCCCCACCACCCTGTGCATATCGGCCAACCACGCCATTTGTCATGGAAACCGATGCTCCCGAAAGACGTCGCTTAGGGGGATGATTGAAAACCCGCATTTCCTGATATTCACTGTCTAAGTGTCTTTGTGCCTTGTCTCTTCCTGTTGACTGTTCTTGACTCGCCATTCCCAGTTCCGGTCTTTACGTTGACTGCTGGCTTCCAATGATGAACCTTGGCTACTTTTGTGACTTCATCACTTTGGCTTTACTGCACATTTTCCTGCCGTTCCTGTAGCGCTATTACCACCAATCAGAGACTATGTGAGGGGTCATGACATGGGGAATACCCTGCACCAAAAGCCACACTTCACCCAGGGGGTACATGGTATAAACAAGGTCTGCCTATATATATATATATATATATATATATATATATATATATATATATATATATATATATATATATACATATATATTATGGTATCATGATGAATTAAAAACATTTGATAGTTAGAAACAGTAAAAAGTCATTAGGGGCATTTCGAACTTAGACATTTAAGACATATCGACAGGAAAGAACATAAAAAAGGGACAAAAAAAACAAAACACAGCTTGTATATTTCCATGAGCTTAGCATAGTCTGAGTTATCACCACTGTGCTGCTCAGCTGTTTCTGTAACTCCCATACAACAGAACGGAGAGAGCCGCGTGCATGCGCAATCTCCTTTCCACTAGTCGCCGCCTGGAATCTACAGGCAATGGCCACCTCACCACGCGAGACGGGGTTCGGATAACCCCAGTTCTCAATATGGGTGTGAGTCCCAGAGCTAAGACCCGTAACTATCAGACATTTATGGCATATCCTGTCGATATGACATAAATGTCTAGGTTGGGAATAATCCTTTAAGGTCACTTGCTTATCATCTTAAGGTCACTTGCTTAGTTTTTTTTCATTAGCTGGCACTGCATCATGAAGGTCCATTGATAAGACTATTCAACGCAGAACCCTGGTGCCAGTTGGAGCTCAAATGCCCCTCTACTACATTGAAAATGATGGTAGGGTGGCCCTGGTACAGGTTTTGAATCACGGCCCTTGAGTTTCAAGTTACTGCTCTCTGTCTGTCAATCTTGCTAGCTTTGAGGTATCTCTTTTTAGGGTTTTTACTAAACTGTTAATTTACATCTATCTATTACTTTAAGGTCACTATCTGTGTGGCACTATTATTTTTTGGGGGGAAATTATAGTTGTGACATCAATATTTCTGTTGATGGATTTTTTTCATTTGCTCCAATATTAAGTACAGTGTCTGGGGGGACTGTGCAACAGAGCAGGTACAGTAATGGGGTGATTGGGGGTAACAGCAGAATGGAAACTTTGTGTAGAGGTTGGGGAAAAGGTGGGGAGGGTGATGAAAAGTGAGGAGTCAAAGATGTCTGACCAGTAAAGTCTGCAGAAATTAGCAATGGCTGTATGGTCTTCATGGAGGTCTGGGCAAGTGTGAATGACTACAATGAGAGAAGATGTCAACAGTAAGTCAAAAGCTTTCCCACCAATGTATGTTAAAAAAAAAATGTGGGGGCACTCATGAAACCTTTTTACTGGGCACACCAATATATGAGAAATGGCCCCACCAGTTGCTTTATTTTTATAGCAGATTTTGTGAGTAATCCTCTTAGATGGAAGTCGTATCCACAAACATGAAATTTCAAGCATTTTTTTCACATATAGTTCTTGATTGTCACACAGATGAATGAAAGAGGTCATGACTGTAAGTAGCTGAGTAAGACTATACAATCTGGACATTGTTACTTTCCCACATTTTATATTAAGACCAGCCTTTGCATTCCAACTATTTTGATAGGGTTTTTGGACATCATGAGCATGTAGGCATGCATGGTAAACAGTGGCGGATCACCATAGTTTAAACGCACACTGCAGTGCAAATTGCGGCAAAAACCACAACAAAATTGCTTTGTGTATGTCCTGGCCTTGGGTTTGTATTAGATAAGGCGGTTAGGTCCAGGGTCTGTATTAGTTTAGGGGGTTAAGTCTGGGGTTTGTACTAGTTTAGGGGGTCCGGTATGGGGGTCTGTATTTAGGGGCCTGGGTCTGTATTTAGGGTGCTTGTTCTGGGGTCTGTATTAGTTTAGGGGGGTCTGGTCTGGGGACTGTAATAGTTTAGAAGGTCTGGGGTCAATGTGTATTCAAGGGTTTGGGGGTCAGAATTTATTAGTCTGAGTTAATGTATGGGTTTGGGGTCTGAATTTGCTTAGGGTTCTGGTCTGCGGTCTGGAATAACTTGGGGATCTGGTCTGGGGTGTCAAACAATTTAGGGGGTTTGGTTTCTAAATTTTTGTGTTGTCATAGAGGCTGAAAAATGGTTGCCGAAGTGAGGGGCAAAGAAAATTCTGCAGTCTAGAGAAGTCGCCATAACGGTCTGTGTGTAGATGGACAAGAAAAGAGAACAACTTCCATCAGAGAAGACGTCACCTGTGAATCACTGGATTTACAGAGAATCTGTCCCCTCTCCTGGCATGTCTTTGTGTAGCCCAGGTCTAATAGACAAATGCGTGTTACCATTCCCATTGTAAGAATTTGTCCCTACACAGTGTGATACTGCCAGTAATGGTTGGAGACTGTCAGTATGTAAGGACACAGCCCTTTGACAAAAGGAATTCTAACATCCATTTGTCAATGCTCGCACAGAAAGGAGGTGTTGACTATAGGCTCGGTGGGGTACCTTAAACTTTTTGTGAATAAATGGTCCCCTTTGGGTCGCTTTCTTGATCCTTGAATCACTGTTCATGGCAAAGTTGCATTTATGTAGTTATGACCTTGATGCCTTTCTTGAAAAATCGAATATTACAAGTTATGAGTACTAGATTCTGGAGATGGGACGTTGATTCAGGGATTTATTCTGATTGCCGTATTTGGAGTCAGGGGGGGATTTTCCCCTAATGAGGCAATTGTCATCCACCTCAAGGGGTTTTGCCTTCCTCTGGATCAACACGGTAGGATTATAGGTTGGATTTGATGGACCTGTGTCTTTTTTCAACCTTATCAACGATGTAACTATGACTGTAACTACTAAGTAGGACATTAAATCTGGTCCCTTCATGACTATGTGAAGACATGCTCATGTACAGAGGCATAAGAGACATGTATAACCTCTGAACATCTAGAACTTTTATTTTTAGTAGGTTCTGTGTGTTAAGACTCTGCATGGGTCAGACTTTTAGCCACAAACCTTTTTTACATTTTTCACAAAACTAACTAATCACTCAGGTTTTATTTGTGCATGTCAGAAGTGTGAAAATTGTTCAAGAACCTTGGCAGTAAAAGGGTTAAACTACCTTTGAGTGCATGTTCCTATCTCCGGACATGCCATAGCTGGGTCATCCAAACCAATCGATAGAATAAAGGTGCTTTAGTACACTTCAGAGCATCATACTCCTCCAACAACCGCCCCAGCACCATGTTCGGTGCGGCTGTCAAACAGCCTGTTAGTGGCCGCACGTTAATGCGGGTAAACCGTTCCTTTATCTGCAAAATACACTTTCTACGGCCGCACGATTTTGCAAGTTACAACACGTTACCCCATGTTCATTCTCTATGGCAGCGCCGGAAAATGCCGAACACTGCACTCGGCTATCTCCGGCGCTCCCATAGAGAATTAATGGAGCAGTAGTGCGCATGAGCATGTAACCGGAATTCCCCTTAACAAGGTATTTGACAGCCACGCCTACATAGTGCCAGCGCGGTTGTTGGCCTCGTTGCGACCTTGTCAGGGCCGATCCGTGTGAGCTTAACCTAATGACTAAAATAATTAAAAACTGTTCCGTTTTCAAAAAAAATTATTAAATTTATTATTGTTTTTGTTTGATGATTATTTTATTAAACTTTATTTCATTCTTTCTATATTTTGTCTCACAAATATACTTTAACATTCTGTATTTTTACTTCCTGTATAATGTAAAGGAATGTATTCTAAAGCATTTCTGTCATCACAAGGGTTAAAAGTTTGGTATTAGAGTTTTTGCCGTAAATCACAGACGCCTCCCCCAGGGTGATTGTATAGCCACCATGATCACATTTCCGGTAATGTCCGGTGCTGTTAAATAGGATCGGTCAGATATTTATGCTGCCCTGTCTCAATTCGGTATGCTGTCACTTATTAGGTAATGTTAAAGGGGTTATGTGGGGACCAAAAGTGAATAGCAGTGTACTCACTGCAGCATATGTGTTAGGAATATCATCAGCCATTACCACCTCCAGCCACAAGAGGCCACTATAACCCACTGAACTTGCCCTTTTCCAAGATGGGCAGTTTTGGTTCCTGTTTCCTGTTTGGGCCTATAAATAGGTACTTCCTGAATATAGCCTTTGCTTGAGTATCTGTTTGCTCTGTTCCTGCTGCCTTGCACTTGCTCCTGTTGGAACATCTACCTGCTTGTATACCGACCCGGCTTCATCTGACGACCTGCTGCATCTGTATAGTTGCTCTTCAGCTAAAAGGACCCAGCTTAATACAACAGTATCGTGACACTCCCTAATATACATCCCAGTCCCCCGCCGCACTGATTCTGAAATTTCCATTGATTTTAAAGCACTACCGGGGGACCGGGAGTCTAGTTGCACAGTCTTCTTTGATGACGATGTACTCTATGTACAAGCAGTAGCAGTAGTGCATCGATTAATTCGAGTACGGTCGGTCACGTGATGAAGAGTCGTATCGTCATCAAACAACGCTGTGCAACTAGACTTCCGGTCCCCCGACAGCCCTATAAAAATCTGTATCTCAGAATAAGCGCAACTGGGGACCGGAATGTATATTAGCGAGTGGACTCACATACTGCAGTGACTACACTGCTAATACTTTTTGGCCCCCACATAAATAATAGTAATAATTGAGTATTTAGAACCTATACTTGCAGCGATTGCCATCGCCGAAACTATACGTCCAAATATATTCATACATTCATGCCTTTCACCCGCCCTCCAGCCACTAAATGATAGTTTTCCCACTATGCGGCTGGAGGGTTGGGGAGGCGGGGGCAGCATGAACAAAATTAATATACCGGGACTCATACTTGCGGTGTTGGTCGTACGCCGCAAGTATAACTTCTAAATCCTCAATAACTGCTTTACAGTGGCTGAGTGACGGAACGCTAAAATCAGACAGGGCAGCGTAAATATCTGACCGATCCGCTTTAGGTTTCAGCTGACAGCACCATACATTTACAGGAAGGGGTTAAAAATAGTTCTTATAAAAATATATATTAATTGCTTGGAATCGACTTTTAATCACTGACTCTGGGAATGCAAATCTGTCCCCATATACCAATTCCCTCAGTGATTTCTATTGTACATAGGGAGTTCTTATCATGTATATACTGTATATACTGTATATATAGCTTGGTGTATTTCTATATTCAGACCATCATTTACAGATATGCTGAACACTGTCACACACTTGGGTAAGAGTAGAATTAAAGCTGTTAATTCTTGATCCATCCTATTGTCAGAGGGTTTTTAGTCTTTACAGGCAGACATTTATAATATGTATAGTCTCAAGTGATCGGGGTGGAAATGGCAATGATTTGAGTTGGTGTGAGTAGTGTATGTGTTTTCAATTTTTTTTTTTATTTGCATTTTATTTGATATATTTTACCTATTTTTCTGTGTGTATATATATATATATATATATATATATATATATATATGTATATAAATTTTATATACATATATATATATATATATATTTATTTGCACAAAATATGTCCCCTAAGAGGTCGTAAAAGACCTCTGGGGGGACATGCACAATTTATACATATATTATTTTTTATTTTGCCGGTTTCCACTGTAACTTGGGCATCCATAGAAGATCCAGTTACAGTCAAAAACCAACCCCCGTGGTGACATCAGTCTTTGACATTGCTTATCTGGGTCTGCTAAAACCCGGCAGCTCTGCCATGCTGAGGGACTCTCGGTGATCAGGTGATCGCTGGATCAAATAGGCAATGTCATTCTTCTGTGTGTCAGTATAGAAAATCTTTAAATGAAAAATGTTTATAACTTTATCTAACCGTTATACTGAGCTGGTCCACAGAGTTATAGTGCCAATACTGTGCCTCAGAAATATATACTGTGCCAAAAATTGTTATAGTACCACAAACACTGGACCACAAAGATATAGTGTTCCCCAGAGAGTTACAATGCCACCAATAATTTGCCCAGAAATACAAACTGTGCCATAGAGTGTTATAGTGCCATTACTACTATGTCCAAGAGATATACTATGGCACACAAATGCCCCTAGAGATGCCCACATGAACCCAAAGTTAATTCTGGCCCCAGGGTTTCCACAAGATTTTGGAGTGTGTCTGTGGTGTGCCAAACTTTTTCCACAAAGTTGGAAGCATACAGTTGTATAAAATGTCTTGGTATGCTGTAGTGTTACCATTACCCATCACTGGAAATAAGGGGCATAACCCAGAAATTAGACCCAGACTATTATCCCTATTTTATAATAGGCATTATGCATTCTGGTAGGTAGAGTTCTCCTGGCATTTGCCAAACCCAGGTTGATTCATCCGACTGCCAGATAGTTAGATGTAATTCATCACTCCTCCAGACAGTTTCCGGTGCTCTACAGTTTAGTGACGATGTGCTTTACACGACTCTAGCAGCCGCTTGGCATTGTGCATGGTGATCTTAGACTTGTGTGCAGCGACCATGGAAAACCCATTTTATGAAGCTCTGGGCACACAGTTTTTGTGCTGATGTCACTTCCAGGGGCACTTTGGATCTCTTTGGTGAGTGACACAACAGAGGATAGGTGATTTTTATAAGCCACACACTTCAGCACTCAGTTACTCTTCCATTACACAATTATAGCACTTACAGGGGACCGGGGCAGATCTAGCAGACCACAAATTTTACACACAAACTTGCTGCAGGTGGCATAAAATGACAGTGACAAACCCAGACTTCAAAATAAATTTAGACACCAGACCCCCACATTTACTTACCATTCCTTGCTGCAGCCCTCTTCTTACCTGGGCGTTGGCGCAGAGAAAGTCCTCATGCCTCCTGGCATCAAGATGTGAAGTGAAGAGGACCTGAAGAGAGGTGAAGAGGACCTGTCCAGAGGAGCAAGGAATGGTAAGTAAAAACCACTCCCCAAATGCTGAACAATAAAACAGGGAACCAGGCTTCCTTGCCCTGCTGTAAATCAGGCAGTTTGAAGCAAAATCTGTCCGGAACACCATTGCACGGACGTACTTGGATTTTACAAAGTGAACACCCCTTCAGTTTTAGGTGTCGGATTCACCGAAATCTGGAACAGCTATCTCTAGTATAAAGGCACAAATATAAAAAAAAAAATGTAAGTGAATGAAATACTTTTACATAATTAAGATAATTTCAAGACCTTTATTCTTAAAATCATACAGCAAACTCGCTTAGCTACACTGTTTCCGCAAACTCCGATAGAAGTGAATGGGGGTTACGGAAAATAATATGTCAAATTCATGTGTCCTTACTTGATTATTATTATCATTATTATTATTATTATTATTAATAATATTACCCCTATTATTTATTTTAAAGCGCTATTAATTCCTGAGTGCTGTCCATATGAAAAAGGGTTATAGTACATAACATGAGACAATAAAAATCACAAGAACAATTGTCAAGAATTACAGACTGGAACAGATGGAAAGAGGATGCTGCCCACGAGGAGTTACAATCTACAAGATTTGAAGAATCAATAGTAATAAATAAATTTTTTGCAGTTGAAATGATGGAACCTTTGAACAGGACATCAGTATCTGACTTCATCCTCGTCGGACTCACGGACTTGCCCTGGCTTCAGAAGCTCCTGTTTATTTTTGTTCTCTTCTTCTACCAGCTTGATATTATGGGTAATGTCGTCATCATCATTTTGGCCACCAGAGAGCCTTCCCTTCATTCCCCGATGTACTTTTTCTTGGCCAATCTTTCATTTCTGGACATCTGCTTTTCTTCTGTGACAGTACCAAAAATGATGGTCGGGTTCTGGGTAGAGAATGTGATCTCCATTAAAGCCTGCATTGTACAGTTATATTTCTTCTACTCATTGGGTTTTTCAGAAGGGGTCCTATGACACAGTATAATGCCTCCATAGCTGCGACATAGTATAATGCCCCATAGCTGCGACACAGTATAATTCCCCATAGCTGACACAGTATAATGCCCCATAGCTGACACAGTATAATGATCCTATAGCTGCGACACAGTATAATGCACCATAGCTGCGACACAGTATAATGCCTCCATAGCTGCGACATAGTATAATGTCCATAGCTGCGACACAGTATAATGCCTCCATAGCTGCGACACAGTATAATGCCCATAGCTGCGACACAGTATAATGCCTCCATAGCTGCGACACAGTATAATGCCCCCATAGCTGCGACACAGTATAATGCCCCTATAGCTGTGACACAGTATAATGCCCCTATAGCTGCGACACAGTATAATGCCCCTATAGCTGCGACACAGTATAATGCCCCTATAGCTGCGACACAGTATAATGCCCCATAGCTGACACAGTATAATTCCCCATAGCTGACACAGTCTAATGCCCCTATAGCTGCGACACAGTATAATGCCCCTATAGCTGCGACACAGTATAATGCCCCATAGCTGACACAGTATAATTCCCCATAGCTGACACAGTCTAATGCCCCATAGAGGTGACACAGTATAATGCCCCATAGCTGACACAGTATAATGCCCCATAGCTGACACAGTATAATGCCCCATAGCTGACACAGTATAATGCCCCATAGAAGACACAGCATAATGCCCCATAGGAGACACAGCATAATGCCCCATAGCTGACACAGTATAATGCCCCATAGAGGTGACACAGTATAATGCCCCATAGCTGACACAGCATAATGCCCCATAGCTGACACAGTATAATGCCCCATAGCTGACACAGCATAATGCCCCATAGCTGACACAGCATAATGCCCCATAGCTGACACAGTATAATGCCCCATAGCTGACACAGCATAATGCCCCATAGCTGACACAGCATAATGCCCCATAGCTGACACAGTATAATGCCCCATAGCTGACACAGTATAATGCCCCATAGCTGACACAGCATAATGCCCCATAGCTGACACAGTATAATGCCCCATAGAAGACACAGCATAATGCCCCATAGCTGACACAGTATAATGCCCCATAGAGGTGACACAGTATAATGCCCCATAGCTTACACAGTATAATGCCCCATAGCTGACACAGTATAATGCCCCATAGAAGACACAGCATAATGCCCCATAGAAGACACAGCATAATGCCCCATAGAGGTGACACAGTATAATGCCCCATAGCTGACACAGCATAATGCCCCATATGTACGTACCTAATAAAAAAGAAAACATAATTACTTACCTATCCCGGTTCCCACGACGGTGGGGGATGCGATGCTTCTCCTCCTCTGCACTGTGCTGTGAGTGACTCCGTGCAGACAGGCGTGATGACGTCACTACATCGCGCCTGCCTGCACCGAGCCGCTCACGACAGAGTGAATGCTGGAGCGAGGCTCCAGCATTCAACCCAACTGAATCTGCGTCCTGCGGATGCAGATTCAGTTGGAAGCGGGCAGCGCGGTTCGGCCGCGATGGGCGGTTCGGGCCGCGATGGGCCACCTGGCAGCCTCGGCCCCCGATGTGCCCCCTGGCAGCCTCGGGCCCCGGGCGACCGCTCGAAACGCCCATATTATAATCCGCCATTGTGAGGCTGTCATCTGCGGCCCGTGGGACACAGAGCCGCTTGTATCGGCTCTGCTCTGGTACTCAGAGCGAAGTCCCAAGCAGAGCACTAGCATAGGCTCTGCTCCGGGACTCTCTGGAATTCCCTGACATCGCGTGTCCATATATGGACAGTTTTTGTCAGGGTCTTCCCCAGAGCAGAGTCCCGGGCAGAGCGCTAGCATAGGCTCTGCTCCGGGACTCTGTGGAATCCCCTGACATCGCTGTCCATGAATGGACACGCAATGTCTGGGGCTTCCCCAGAGCCAGAGTCCCAGGCAGAACGCTAGTATAGGTTGTGCTCCGTGACTCTCTGGAATCCCCTGACATCGCTGTCCACATATGGACAGCGATGTCTAGGGCTTCCCCAGAACTGGACAGCGATGTCAGGAGCACAGCTGGAGTCCTAGTAGGAGTGCTAGTAGCGCTCTGCCCAGGACTCCAGCTCTGGGGTTGCCCCTGACATCTCTATCCATATATGAACAGTGATGTCAGGAGAAGAGCTGGAATCCCAGGCAGGGTGCTTGAAGCGACTCTGCTCCGGGACTCCAGCTCTGGGCAATCCCATGACATCACTGTCCATATATGGACACTGATGTCAGTTGCTTCCCCAGAGTTCCAGAGCAGAGCCTATACCAGTGCTCCGCTCTGGGACACCGGCTCTGGGGTTGTCCCTGACATCACATTCCGGTCCAGGAGGATCCCATGATGTCACTGTGTATGAACAGTGACATCAGGGGCTCCTCCAGCAGAGGAATCCCTGGCCAAAGCATCGGCAATGCTCTGGCTGGGGATTTCACTCCTAGAGGGAGCCCCAATGGAGCTATCTACTTGGGGTGTCTGTGGTACTATCTACAAGGGGTGTGTGGCATTATCTACAGAGGGCACTGTGGCATTATCTACAGAGGGCACTGTGGCATTATCTATAGAGGGCACTGTGGCATTATCTACAGAGAGCAATGTGGCATTATCTACAGAGGGCACTGTGACATTATCTACAGAGGACACTGTGACAGCATCCACAGAGGTCACTGTGACAGCATCTACAGAGGGCACTGTGACAGCATCTACATACTGGGCACTGTGGCAGTATCTACAGAACGCACTGTGGCAGTATCTATAGAGGGCTCTGTGGCACGATCTAAAAAGGGGCTGCCTAATTTTGACATTTGTGTGTCTGCCAAACGCTGCCAACTGACCTGCCGGACTACATTTAGCGACACTTAAACTGTAAAAGTGGATTGTTGAAATAAGCACGTGGAGAAATCTCGTAAATTTCCGGTAAGTTTAAACCTAGCGCTATTATTATAGTAATGTGGTATTATAGTAATATAGTGTTATAGTAGTTCAAATAACTAATTAATTAACAATAATTTTGTAATATATCAAATTTTAAAGTAATGCGGCCCATCAACTTCACATTTTTTCTATATGTGGCCCACTTACCCGGCCGAGTTTGAAACCCCTGTCTTAGGGTATGTTCACACGGCCTATTTTCGGCCGTTTTTCGGCCCGTAAACTCCCAGAAAACGGCCGAAAAATCGGAAGCACAATGCCTCCAAACATCTGCCCATTGATTGCAATGGGAAAAACGGTGTTCTGTTCCGACGGGCCGTTTTTTTATGACTAAAAAAACGGCCGCGAAAGAGAATTGCAGGACACTTCTTGGGAAGTTGTTGGACCTGTTTTTCATAGACTCTATTGGAAAAAGCTCCAAAAATGGCAGTAAAAAACGCCGCGAAAATCGCGAGTGGCACAAAAAACTTCTGAAAATCAGGAGCTGTTTCCCCTTAGGGTCAGTTCACACGTTGCGTAAATGCTGTGGTTTTTACGCAAAGGAATTTGTTTTGTGGAAAATACGCAGCAAATACTGTAGCAGCAAAGTGGATAAACAAAACAAATCTCATCCACACGCTTCGTAAAAAATGAGCGGAAAAAACGCTCAGAAATTGACCTGCAATACGGAATTTTATTCCGCATCATGTCAATTCTATTTGCATAAACGCTGCTTATTTGTTGTGGGATTTCCCCATTGAATTCAATGGTAGAACGCAACTCAGATTTTTTTTTTAAAAACTCATACTTACCCAGAAGTCTGTGTTCCTCCCTCCAGTGCGGCCTCCTTGGATGACGTTTCATCCCATGTGACCGCTGCAGCCAATCACAGGCTGTAGTGGCGGTCATATGGGATGAAACATTATCCCAGGAGGCCAGCCTGGATGACGTCAAAGGGCCGGCCTCCAGGGATGACGCTTCATCCCATGTGACTGTCACCCCAGGAGGCTAGCCTGCTGGCTACGTAAGTATGAAACTTTTTTTTTTTATGTGTCGTTTTCAGCAGCGGACATTACTGGCGAAAAACTGCATCAACCGTTTGGTGTGCTTTTTCGCCCGGAATTCCCTGCGGCAGATACTCTACGTGCTTTTACGCAGCGTATCCGCCCTGTGTGAACACAGTCTTATGGAAACAATGTTGCTAGCAATGTTATGGGGACACTGTAGCCGACAATGTTATGGAGTGACTGGCTGGAACTGTTGGGAGGCATGAGTTCAGTTTTTTCTATACTTAAAAAATCTGTAAATATCAAAGACTTTAAAAACTTAAGTCAATTTAAACAATCATGCAGAAATGTACAAATGCAAACAAAAATATAATAAAACACTGTGCTGTTAGAACATTTTTTTTTTATTTTGTTATATAATGTGATGTTTATGGTGCTGCAGATGACAAAATAAAAATGTGAAATTATGATGTGTTTCCGTTCCAGACCAGGCTATTTTCCCTGTTTGTGACCAGGCACAGTTTTGCTTCTCTTATTACATGCAGGTTTGAAAGCTATAAAGTTTTTTTCCCATTTGGTTCTTAAAATAATTTTTGCATCTTTTTTCCGTGGCACATTGGGCTTTATCTTTATGGCATTTTTATTTTAATAGGTTTTTTTATGTTTGTTTTTTTTAAATGGTGTTATCAGGGCAAAACATAAATAAAAAAGTTTCTGTTTTTCACATTTTTTTCTATTTAGTCCAGGCCATTTGTTTTTCCAGCCATAACTTTTTTCTTTTTTTGTTGACGTAGCCATTTAAGGGCTTGTTTGTTGTGGGATGAGCTGTATTGAGTTGTTTGATGGTTTATTTTTATTTTTTGTGCAATGAGTTGTATCATTTTGGGCTACATATAGTATGACTTTTTGGTTAATTTTTATAGGCGAAATGCCGAAAAAAAAAGTTGTACACTAATTATGAATATTTTTTTATGTAATTATTTTTTAACATTTCTTCCATAAGAAAGCATTTTGTTACGGGAATAAAAGTGGGTTTTTGTTTTTTTCTTTGGCTTTTTTTTCTATAAACTTGATTAAACTTTATTTTACTTGTTTTTTTACTCACTCCATTGGACTTGACCATCACCTGATCGCTTCTAAAAAAACATTGCAAAACTCCTGTATTGCAATATATAATACTTGTCAGTGTTAAGGTATGTGCACACGATAACGTCAATTACGGCTGAAATTACGGAGCTGTTTTCAGGAGAAAACAGCTCCTGAATTTCAGACGTAATTGCTCGTACTCGTGTTTTGCGAGGCGTCCATTACGGACGTAATTTGGAGCTGTTCTTTATTGAAGTCAATGAAAAACGGCTCAAATTACGTCCCAAGAAGTGTCCTGCACTTCTTTGACGAGGCTGTTATTTTACGCGCCGTCTTTTGACAGCGGCACAGTACATCGGCAAACCCATTGAAATGAATGGGCAGATGTTTGCCGACGTATTGGAGCCGTTTTTTCAGACGTAATTCGAGGCGTAAAACGCCTCCATTACGTCTGAAAATAGGTCGTGTGAACCCAGCCTTACACTGACATGCAGCCTATTAGGCTGTCGTACATGAGAGATCTGAATGCCATTATTAGGCCCCCAGCTGCCATGGCAACCCATCGGCACCCCACCATCACGTCTACGAAGTTAAACGGCCGGGATTGGTGTTATCTTCAATCCTGTCCATTAGAGTTGAGTATTGCCTGCATAACACAGCCACCGCCCGCAGCTATTCTGTGCCGTAAGGGTATGTTCACACGCCCTATTTACAGATGTAATTCGGGCGTTTTACACCTCGAATTACGTCCAAAAATATGGCTCCAAGCCGGCTGCAAACATCTGCCCATTGAATTCAATGGGTTTTACGATGTTCTGTGCAAAAAAAACGCCCGCGTCAAAGAAGTGCATGTCACTTCTTGGGACGTAATTGGAGCTGTTTCTCATTGACTCCATTGATAAACAGCTCCAATTACGTCCGTAATGGACGCCGCGAAAAAGGCGAGTATGAGCAATTACGTCTGAAATTCAGGAGCTGTTTTCGCCTGAAAACAGCTCCGTAATTTCAGGCGTAATTGACGTTGTCGTGTGAACATACCCTAATAGTACGGCAGTTCATGGGAACGACCCACTCACAGCAACATACTATTATGGAGCAGGATGGGAAAGAGTTAATAGCACATGGAGCCACTAAAAAACATTTTGAAATTGTGCCTCTCTTTCCGTTACAGTCATTCACATATAGGGAATGCACAGTTTTAGGTTGTTAGTGTTGAGCTATAGGGGGATATTTTAACATTACATTAATTTTTTTATTGCCAATTAACCCTATAAATGGGGGTGATATATTTATCTAGTTACAGGGGGAAATACAGATGTTTATTCCTTGTTACCTTTTCTCGTACTTAAGCATATCCTGAGACGCGGCGCAAGATGACCAACTTGGAAAAAAACACGATTTCACGATACTCAAGATGTCTATGCTATGTATGTCTATGTATGGCCACCTAGTGGTTGTGATGTGAGTTGCAGTCTATTAAGGATTTTGCTAGCATGTCGCGATATTGTATTGAAATGGTTTCATGAGAAATTGAAGACCTTAACCGAATTTATGCAAAGGTAAAGGTGGACACTTCTGTACGGCCTCCTGACATGTTAAGACCCAGCAGCTCTTGCAGCTATCAGGTGTTCCTGTGGGGTGATCAGCAACCAGTTAACAAACAAGTACATGAGGTAAACAATTCTACATTTGACAATATTTTAAAAACACTATATGCATTATTTCCAAAATGACATAAAAACTTGAATCATATTGTAAATAGTTTATTTTATTGATGTTCTCCTGATTTGAGTTACTAATTTTCCCCATTCATATACATAGCTGCTTTCAAAATGCTGTTGGTTGCCCTTGGAAACAGACATTGGTTTAGTGCCACCCTGTTGTCAGACATGTGACCAAACAAGTTACCTCTAACTGTGCAAGGGTGCATTCTTATACTGCGGCAGACACATGCGGACGGAACCACGCAAACATGCGGTGGCCAATAGCTGTGCAATTCTGCAGCCATTATCAGTGTTACTGGGAAATCATGCACGCATTAGGCACCGCATTTGGGCGCAGTTCTGCCCACAGTGTGAGCGTGCACCCTAAATGTCATCGAAGCTCCCACTGCACTGCTCACTGGTAACAGCAAACTAGCAGAATCCTGAATCTAGCTTTGAATGGAAAAGGATTTAAAAAAAAACATCAGGTCACGCATAAGCGGCACAAGATAAGCAAAGCAAAGTGCATATGAAAAGGGGTTGTTTACAGCAGACGACCCCTTTAAATATTCCAGTTTGTGAAACTTGTCTTAATCTGACACATGTATGTAAATATGAGGATTTATGGAAAGTTATTTCATTTTTCTTACTCTGTTTATAAAATATACGCATACAGAATTTCAGTATTTTCTCAAAAAGCCCAAAAGAAAGTCGTCATTTCTTGTAGCAGCTGCTGGAGCGGCATTTTTGTGCCACCAAAGTGACATATTTTAGGCCACTAGGTTATGTAAAGTAGAAACAAAAGAAGCATTTATTGGAGATTCAGGTTGAGTCCAAAACCCAGAATAAGGTCCTAGTTTGCCAGGGAGTTATGGATGGGCTCTGGCTCCATCCATATAGTCCATGTTTTCAGCTATCTGATGAGTCTCATTATCTGCTAGCTGTGAAGGCTCCTTTAAGAAAGGTGTGATATACTAACACAGGGCTCCTGCCTGGAGTAGTCAGGTATTGCTGAGCTGTAGGCCTTTCACCCTGATAACTAGAGAAGCTAAATGTTTATTTAGAGGCTGGGCGGCCTAGGGTTTATTTTACACTTTGTTCTAAAACTGCTTTGCCGTGTGTGACGATAATAAAGCCGATTGCGGACAGTTTTAAACCTAATCCACTGCGTTGGAGTAAGATTTTCGAGTGTGCAGACCATCTAACCCTGGAGATGGCAATCCCGGGTGCTGACTTGCCGAAATCTTCACACAACCCAGAGGTACAAAATCCTATGGTTTCCTTGACTAAAGTGTTGTCCCATCTGGACAATTTCCTTGTCTAACTGAGAACCCACTGATTGCTGCAGTTCCAGCATCTGAAACCTCCGGCGATCAGCTGTTACCAGGCTGCTGCACAGTTCTCCTGCAGTGGCCACTGCAGGAGATATATGGTATTACATGGTGCCCATTCTAATGAAGGGGAAAACTTTAAATACATGTCTGCACTGAGTGCTTTAGATTCGGAGATGCTAATCGCAGCAGTTTTCCACTCTACCTAATGGAGAGGGTCCCAAATAAGGAACACCCCTTTATGATGCCCTTAATCTTTAATGGTGTATATGGACGGTGGTTATCCTAACAGTACAAACAATTTAATGCTTAAAAGATTTGGTTTCTTGATGAGATAGTTATAAAGTCAACTTCTGAGTTCTGCAATGCCAGAAAGTATAGGGGTCCTGAACATCAAAAAAATTATTCAGCTACAGTTCAATATGGCACATGTAGGGTTTGCCCATCTACTTTTTGTGAAAGGTATGAAGACACTAGTCTAGAACAATTCTGAAAGGATTTGATCTATTAATAAGCTTTCTGACTGAATTCCTAACTTCTTTATTTCGCAATGTATAAATGATTGGGTTTAACGTTGGGGTAATAACTGTAAACAATATGGCGGCAACCCTGTCTTTTTCAAGGGAATTTTCAGAAGCAGGTCCAAGGTAAGTGCACATCGCTGTCCCATAAAACAAGATGACAATGGTCAAGTGGGAGGAACATGTTGAGAATATTTTGGACCTTCTGTTTGATGACCTTATCTTCAAGACGTGAGTAATAATATAAATGTAGGACAATATAGTGAGCGAAAAGGTGGTTGTGCTAAGAAAGCCACTGACCGTGGCCAAGGTGACCTCATTCACATGAATGTCTTTACATGCCAGCTTTATTACCGGCTTCACATCACAAAAAAAGTGCTTGATTCTTTTAGTATCACAAAATGGGAGCTGGGATGTCATAACAGCATGAATTAATGAAGTAGTGAGACCTGTGAACCATGATGCTAAAACCAGTTGGATGCAAGTTGACCTCCCCATTATGCTTATATATCGTAGTGGGTGGCAGATAGCAACATATCGGTCATAACCCATGGCAGCCAGGAGGACACCTTCTGTGCACCCTAAAAAGTGGAAGAAATACATTTGCGTGATACAGCCTTTGACAGTAATGGTGTTTTCCATGAGGAATCCAACCATCATTTTTGGAACTGTCACTGAAGAAAATAGCATATCCAAAAAGGAAAGGTTGCCAAGAAGAAAATACATTGGAGATTGTAGAGTAGGATCTCTGATCACCAAGGAAACTATGGTGAGATTACCAAAAATGTCAAGAAGGAAGAAAGAGAAGACAAAAACAAAGAGGAATTTCCGGAGCCATGGCTGGCTGGTGATTCCCATTAGGATAAACTCATTGAGTAATGTTGTATTAAACTCTTCCATAATCTCATTAAAGATGAAACTGGATATAGAAGAATGGAAATTAACATGAATAGTATATTAAAGGAACAGTCCAGGAAAAATGAATACTAATCAAGGGGTGGTGCATGACTACTATGTTCAGTGTTATTCGACCTCTGAGTTGTGCACCTCCCTCTCGGATCCTGCTCTAGACATAAGACAGTGTATCAGTTTTTCCGGGCTTGTTCCTTTATAGCAACATGTTATGTATCATTTTGGGTTAGCATATCCAGTTTACACTTTTCAAAAACTACCACTATGGTGGTAAGTATCAGTGTTTAAACTTAAAAAGGTCCAAAAATATCCTCTGATTATGTTCATAATATAACAATATAGGCATCAAAGCTTCATTTTTTTCATACAGAGCTCCAAATTCCCTGCTTCACTCCTCAAAGACAAAGAATTCTGGCTACGTTAACCCATGTCGTTATAGTACGTGGCAGTGAGTGGGTCGTTTCCACAAACCACCGTACTATTACATAATGAAGATGGTACGGGCACAGCAGCAGTGCCCACGCCATCACCAGTGGGTGCTGTATGTAATGTACAGCTGACATCACGCTGTAGCTGCGGGGATCGGAGAAAACACCCGGCCTTTTAGCCTTTTCAGATGCAGTCAAATGCAACCTCTGTTATCTCCCTGTCCCACCAATGGGTTGTCATGACAAATGGGTACCTAACAAAGGCAGGGCCAAATAGGTTTTAATTCTATCATTGCACACACAGGACATATCATATAAGGTCTAATAGAATATGTGTCAATCATCTCAAAATAAATAGGCCCTAGTGGTGGATTTTCTCCAAAGTCAGTTCCAAATAGGGTTGTCTTCTTCAGGACCTTTGTGGACCTGTTGTTTCAGGGGCTTAGTTTTGTGTCAGAGTCTGGGCCCACGAGAGGATACCTCGGTGGGCCAGTCCAACCCTGCCCATGTTAGCCATTTGAGCATTGTGCTATTTGAGGAAATTAATGAGGCCATATTGCCCATCGAACATTTATTTTTTTGCACACTAGTTCACATAAGTATTCCCAGATAGTAAGAGATACGGGCTAAACGTTAAAGGAAAACCCCAAGCAAAATGAATACACTACACTGTCTTATGTCTAGTGCAGGGCCTTAGGGAATGGTGGTCCTTTAACGCTTTCCATGTTTTTGTGTAACATGGCAAGTAATACACCCAACCTGGGCTGAGAAGGAGTTATTTGCTTAGCACACATTTATATTCTACATATATATAACATTCCTTTTTCTAGATGTAAAGGCCACTCAGTATAAATATTGTTAGAGATCCTGTTATAAGCTGGCCAGATTTCTGTCATTGGGGGAAACAAGGATCTGACAGTATGGTGTTTTATCTATTCTGTCCATTGATTGCCCTGGAAATAAGCAACTGAAGCGTCTCATAGACACTTTTCTCCCCTCCATTCAAAAAATGCTCATCACACCAAGACTAATATTCCTTTTGATGGAGGGCGAAAAGCAGAACATTTATATCTTATATCTATGTCCAGCTTTACTGACCTTATCTGAGATATCAGATCTGCAATGTCCAACTGCCAATCCGTGCTCAATAAGGACTCGTCCGTCTTGTAAGACGAAAGTTTTGTCTGAGTTTTGGAGATTTTTTTTAAATGGGCGATCAACATCTAGATTTCCTTTGGAGCACTCTAGTAAAGATGTAGGTCAACTGTGGAATCTATAGGTAGACACTGTATACTGTGTGTAGGAATGAATGAGCCCGTTTTGAAATCCCAACAAAGTGCTCTGGACTTTAATCCTTGGAACAACTTTGCATGCTGAATTTTGTGATCTAAGATGAACTTTTAGAGCTTGTGGAGGAGGTCTATCAATATCGTCTGTTGGTATCGTGCCACCACAGTCAAGCTCACTATCCAATTTCTTTAGGCTAGGTCTTTATAGTTTATGATAATTTGGAGATAGACATGTAAGCCAGCTTCGCTATCAATGTACTTTTAGACTGTGGAGACAACTAAAGTTCTCAAGAGGTAGACAACAAACATTGGAAGTCCACTTAATCTTCATTTAGATATTGTTGTGGTCAACTAATGCTATCATGTCACTCATAACCCCCTTCTAAGTGAGAAAACCATACAATTACCAACTGAAGACACAATGGTACTATCTTACCTGAGAAATATATTGAAAATTTAACCAAATTGGAAATGTAAAAAGTAAGAACAAAATATTTTAATTGTGAAATCCATATACTGTATCCGCAAAAGTAAAGATTCAGCCAGAAGGCCCCTAATTTTAAGTAGGTGAAGTTCCCTTTTGCCTCTTCAGGACATAGTTGATGTGTCTCTTCTGGCTGAAATATATAGTTGTTGACGTATTCCTCCGGGAGAAATTAGTAATAATTGTATTTTTTTTTTAAATTTTATTTTCATGGGAAAATTTGTATCAGGGGATTTGTAGGCATTGAAAGTAAATCATAAGCAATATATAATAAAATAATTGAATAAATAACTGAAATGTACACATGTGCTGAATGATGCATTCTTGATTACTGGACATATGACTTGTGGAGACTTGTCCTGGCACTGGAACCCAGGGGCATAGCTAAAGGCTCATGGGCCCCGGAGCAAAAGTTTTTCTTGGCCCCACCCAACTTCTTTTCATAGCCGAAGGCCCTCAGCTTTAAGCTGCATCTCTGGGCTCCTTAAGTGACCCATCGATGCAGCACTAGCATCCAGGGTCGTTGCTCAGGTATTAAAACATCAGGGGCACAAGCCCCAAGACATACATTTTGCTCCCAACCAAAATATATAGAGACAGCATAGCTATTAGACTAAGACCCCTATAGCTCCGCCACTAGATAGGATTGGATACAGCGACTCAGCAAACAGTATTACACATGATAGGTTTAGATATAGCAGTCCAGGAGATGGCATCACACATCATAGGCTAAGATACAGTGCCCAGCAGGCAGTATCACATATGATAGGCTTAGATACAGGACCCAGCCGACAGTATCACACGTGATAGGATTAGGGACAAGGCCCAGCGGACAGTATTGCACATAATAGGCTTAGATATAGGGCCAAGCAGACAGTATCACACGTGATATGCTTAGCTACAGGGACCAGCAGAAAGCATCACACATGAAAGGCTTGGATACAGGGCAGGGTACTCATGGGCTAATTTTACATTAATGTCCGGGACCCGGCCAAGGTGAGCAGAAGTGAGTGCTGGCATCTCCTGAGGAGGAGACTGGGGCCACGCTCGCAGACCCATGACTGCGGCCGGCAGGAGGTGAGTGAGCCTGACGGCCCGCAGCCATGGGCATGACAGTATCCCCACTTTTGCGCCCCCTCTTCCTGGGCCCAGAGCGAGAGAGAAACATCTTCAGAAGGGGTTCTCCTTTGGCTCCCAGGACCTCTCTTCAGGACCAAACCCCTCCAATCCACGAAATAAAATGTCTTTCCTCATACTTTCTTGGTTTCCAAGATCTCCTTAACCTCGAAGGTGTCTGAAAGACCGCTGGAGGCAACCGCAGGGCTAGGAGTCTTGGTAAAGCGGTTCAGAACCACCGGTTTCAGGAGGGAGATATGGAAGGAGTTGTGGATCTTGAGGGTAGGAGGCAGCCGAAGCTTGTAGGCAACAGGGTTGATCTGCTGTAGGATCTCGAAGGGTCCGAGGAACCTGTGAGGAAATTTGTATGATGGCACCCTCAGTCGAATGCTCCTGGAGGACAGCCAGACCTTCGTGCCAGGGGGAAACTGAGGAGGTTCCCTTCTTGTGTCCGCCTTCCGTTTCATGCGGTCGACCGCCAGCAGGATGGAGGATCAAGTCTGCTGCCAGATCTGCAGAAAGTCCCTAAAAGCAGTGTCAGCAGCTGGTACCTCGGACGTATCAGGCACCGGGAGAGGAATTTGTGGGTGTTGGCCATAGACAATAAAGAATGGTGTATTCCTTGTGGACTCGCTGGTGTGATTATTGTAAGAGAATTCAGCCCACGGGAGCAACTGCACCCAGTCATCATCCTGATTGGAGATGAAGTGGCGTAGGTAGTTCTCCAAGATCTGATTGATCCTCTCGACCTGACCATTGGACTGAGGATGGTGGACTGAGGAAAAGTCCAACTTTACACCTAGGAGTCCGCAGAGGGCTCTCCAGAACTTCGAGGTGAACTGAACCCCCTGATCAGACACAATATGCTGCGGCAAGCCGTGCAGGCGGACGATGTGTTGGATGAAAAGCTTCGCCAGTTAAGGGGCAGAAGGAAGACCGGTCAGAGGAACGAAGTGGGCCATCTTTGAAAATCGATCCACCACCATCCAGACAATACTGCATCCAGCAGAGAGAGTCAGTGATAAAGTCCATAGCTATATGCTGCCAGGGAGCATCGGGCACAGGCAATGGCTGGAGCAGGCCAGCAGGTCTGGAGGGAGCGACCTTGTTAGCTGCACACACTGAGCAGGAAGCAACAAAGTCCATAATGTCTTCGGGCAGCGTGGGCCACCAGAAATGACGGGCAATCAGATCTCGGGTCTTATGGGTCCCCGCGTGACCTGCCAGTTCAGAGGAGTGTCCCCAGCGGAGGATTCTCCCTCTGTCAGCCAGGCGCACAAAAGTCCTCCATGGAGGAATGTCCCCAACTTGCAGGGGGTTGATAGAGACAATGCAAGACGGATCAATAATGTTCTGTGGAATCTCCATGGTGTCTTCTGTCTCAAAAGACCTGGACAAGGCATCGGCCCTCACATTTTTGTCAGCCCGGCGATAATGGAGCTCAAACTGGAACCTGGTAAAGAACAGCAGCCACCTGGCCTGACGGGGCTTCAGCCATTGGGCCGTCTGAAGATAGGTGAGTTTCTTGTGGTCCGTAAAAATCAGGATGGGATGAGCTGCGCCCTCTAGTTGATGTCTCCACTCCTCCAGGGCCAATTTGACGGCCAGTAACTCCCGATCCCCAATCGAGTAGTTGCGTTCTGCGGAAGAGAAGAGCTTAGAGAAATATCCACATACCATTGACTTGCCCTTGGAACCTCTCTGGAACAGAAGTGCACCAGCACCGACAGAGGAGGCGTCCACCTCCAACGATAAATGTAGAGAAACATCTGGATGATGGAGGATAGAGGCTGACGTGAAGGCACTATTCAGGCTATTGAATGCAGACTCTGCCTCAGGAGTTCACATCTTGCCGTTCATGCCCTTCTTGGTGAGGTTAGATATAGGAGATGTCAGTGAGAAGTTTGGGATGAACTGTCTGTAAAAATTGGTGAATCCCAGAAAGCGCTGTATGGCCCTCAAGCCTTGAAATGGCGTGGCCATTCTAGGACGGACTTTACCTTTTCAGGATCCATCTCGAGACCTTGATTCGAGACAATGTAGCCCAGGAAGGGTAGAGCATCTCTCTCAAACACGCACTTCTCCAACTTAGCGTAGAGACGATTCTCCCTTAACCGCAGCAAAACTTGACGGACATGTCTCTAATGAGTCATAGGATCTGGAGAAAAAATCAAGATGTCATCAAGATAGGCTAGTACACAAACATAGAGGATGTCACAGAAAATGTTATTAACGAACTCCTGGAAGACCGCGGGAGCATTACACAGGTCGAAGGGCATTACTAGATATTCATAGTGTCCATCATGGGTGTTAAATGCAGTCTTCCATTTGTCACCCCAGCGAAACCAGATTAGGTTGTAAGCCCCAGGCAGGTCTAGTTTGGAAAAAATCTTGGCACCACGTATACGATGAAATAGTTCTGCGATCAATGGCAACGGATAATTATTTTTCACTGTTATCTGGTTGAGACCCCGGTAGTCGATACTGGGACGCAGAGAACCATCCTTTTTTTTGACGAAGAAGAACCCGGCTCCTGCCATATGCTCCAGTCATATGCCCGGTGTGGGTGCAGCGTCTCCACCTCCTTCTTGCTGAAGACGTCCGAAAATGCAGCAAAATGACCAGGCAATCCTGGGGAGGCTGAGCCGAGCTAATCTGTCCCATACAACGGTTGTGACACTCGGGACCCCACTGGAGAACCTTTCCAGAGTTCCAGTCCAGGACTGGGGCATGTAGTTTGAGCCAAGGCAGGCCCAGCATCACGGGGTTAACGGCCTTGGACAAGACAAAGAATGATAGCAGCTCGAAGTGGAGAGCTCCCACTTGGAGCCTCAGCGGCTTGGTCACAGCTATAGCTGGGTCTGGCAGAGGTAGTCCATTTACTGATGCAACCATCAACGGCCTCTCCATGGGGATAGTGGGTAATTGAAGAAAATCCACCATGTCTCTACAAATAAAAATCCAGAGTCCAGATACGCAGAGACCCGATGCTTTTTCTCGCCGGACACCATGGTCACGGGTAAGGAGAATTTAGACGGAAATTTTTTTTTACCAAAGGTTGTCTCTCCTACCAACCCTATGCTTTGGGGCTTTTGGGGACACAGACGCACAAGATGGCCTCCGAGGCTATAATATAGACAGAGTCTCGAAGTGCGTCTGCGTTGTTTCTCCTGGGTAGATAGCTTAACCTGGTCCCTCCTCACAGACTCCTTAGCAGGATCGGCATCTGAGGACAGCAGAGGTTGCTGCAAGGGTGGGGCTGGACTAGGAAGGCCTCCCTCCCGACTAACTACTTGGAGCCGTTCTCGGATCCTCATATCAATCCGGGCGGACAGAAGGATGAGGTCATCCAGGGTAGACGGTAGATCTCGAGTGGCAAGTTCGTCCTTAATCTTAGGAGACAGTCCCTGCCAGAATGTAGCCACCAGGGTCTCATTGTTTTCCGACAGTTCTCCCGCCAGGGTGTGGAAGTGGATGGCGTACTCGCCCACAGAGGTGTCTCCTTGGCGTAGGTTTAGCAAGGAAGCTGATGCAGATGAGACTCGTCCAGGCTCCTCAAACACCATGTGAAAAGTCCGAAGGAACCCCTGGAAGCCACGGGTCTCTGGTCCTTGTTTCTACCAGATAGGATTCACCCATGCAAGGGCCTTGCCAGTGAGGAGAGAGATGATGAAAGTGACCCTTGTGCCATCAGATGAAATGCACGTGCATACAGACTGAAGTGGATCTGGCACTGGTTCAAAAATCCATGACAAGTACTTGCATCTCCATCATAGCTATCAGGAAGTGGCAAAGAAAAGCGAGGATCAACACTGCCAGGAGGTGTAGTCTGAGGATCAACACTGCCAGGAGGTTTAGTAAGAGGAATGGCAGCTTGTGCCTCCTGCCGACGTGTGAGAATGTTCAAGGCCTGGAGGAGTTGGTCCTGTCGAGATCGGAGGTCCAGCATATCCGTCCGCATCTCTTGTGACGTCATCTTGGATCGACCAGCGGGGTCCATGGCCTGAGCATACTGTCACGTTGGGTTCGTGGACCCACTGGGCCGTACCATCTTGACGGTATGGCAGCTGGCCAACAGGGCACAGGTCACAGTCTATAGTTCGTATAGCGTACCTGTGGCAGCTCGGACAGTAGCAAGGCAGGCCCGGCTGGGACTAGGCAGCAGGCAGACGTCAGGCGTGGTGTAGCAGGACAGGCATGGTATGCAGCACAGCACGACTACAGCTCAGCACGGCACTTGACCAGGATAACACGGGATATAGGATACAGAAACGGGAAACACTGGTAACTGGAAAACACTAGGAGACCATTTGCATAGACAAACTTTGGGTATGACAACAACGCTCAGGCAAGGAAGGAAGGGGCTGGGCCCCTCTTATAGTCCAGGGTACTCATGCGCTAATTTTACATTAAAGTCAGGTGCGCGCGCTGCCCCTTTAAGAGCGTGCACAAGCGTGCGCGTGCACCCTACGGAACCTGGACATGGTGAGCGGAAGTGAGCACTGGCGTCTTCTGAGGAGAAGACTGGGGCCAGCGCTCACAGACCCATGGCTGCGGCCGTCAGGAGGTGAGTGAGCCTGACGGCCAGCGGCCATTGGCATGACAGGTGGTTTTAATGTAATGACTGATCTGATCGGTGGGGGTCCAACCATTGGGACCTTCATTGATCAGGAGAACGGGCTTACCTTGCCGTTCTTGTGAGCCCTATATGAATGGATCGGTGCTGCGTATGCTCGACCACTGCTCCATTCATTTCTATAAGGCTGCCGAGGATAGCGCTTTCGTCCTTTAACATGTGATTTTCTGAAGTTTCTAAAACAATTAAGTATCATAAAAAATGTGTTTCATTCCTAGCTGCTGCATATTCATGATCAAGATCCTAATTCTTAGTTACTATTCTCTTGTCCTGTCTCCTGGTTTTGATTCTGTTTTAGTCCTGTTTTTATTATTGTTCCCAATACTGCACATCTCCAGCTTCTGAATTTTGGCAAGTCTCCTGGTTATGACTTTTGGCAAAGTCCTGTAGTTGAGATTCAGATACCTGATTCTGGGACTACAGTACATATTTGTGTAATACTTATGGATCCATCTTCTGGATCCGTTCCTGTCTGATGATTATTCTTCTTAATCTCTTCTGATTCTCATGAATATGTTTCAGGTTCTCTTCTGGTCCTTCTGTCCTAGCAACACTTAGGTTGATCAAGTGGCAATTGAAGGATACTAGAAGAGCAGTGACCTGGTAAGTCTCCTACATCAAATTCCATATCTTCTTGTGAGGGATTACAAAGTAGATCAGGTCGTTTATGAAACATTATGCCTCAGTTTATCTGCAAGAATCTAATCATAATACATCATAAGTTGTTCTATCCAAGTCAGCCATGACAAAATCCCTTCTTTAAGCATAGTCCTAAGAATTGCTTCCTTCAGACGAGTACATATAGGTGAATAGGCTCATAGGCCCCCTTTGGTACTGGTTTATGTTACGACATCCCTAACCACCTAAGACAAGAGGACTTGGTGCTTGTCTGCCCCATCTCCTTTGCATTATCCTTGCATTAATTCCCCACATTTTTGTTTGTAAGACCTGTTGAGGGGGGACCCTTGAAGAGGTTCTCATCAGCCATTAAAATAAAGGATGCAGCCAACCTGGTCGGTGCTCCCGCTCTCCATGGGCCTCATAGTAGCACATGGTCTATGTACACCCTTGGCTACCTTGGTATGTATGTTTTCATGACTTCCCCACACCCTTGTTTGTAGGACCCATTGAGGGGTCCTACATCAACCATTAAAATAAGGGATGCAGCCAACCTGGTCTGTGCTTCCTTTCTCCAAGAGCATCATAGCAGCTCATGGTCTGCCCCTATAGTATTTATGCCCTTGACTATCTTATGTATTTTTCCATGACTTCCCCACACCCTTTTTTGTAGGACCCATTGAGAGCGGATCCCTACACAGGTTCTCAAAAACCCATTAAAATTAGGGATTCAGCCATCCAGATCTGTGCTTCTTCTTGTCATGGGCCTCATAGAACCTCATGGTCTGCCCCTATAGTATGTATGCCCTCGCCCCTCGACTATCTTAGTATGTATTTTTCCATGACTTCCCCACACCCTTTTTTGTAGGACCCATTGAGAGGGGACTGCTGAACAGGTTCTCACTAACTCGTTAAAATTAGGGATGCTTTCAACCAGGTATGTGCTTTCTCTTTTCATGAGTTTCATAGCAGCACATGGTCTGCCTCTTTGGTATGTACGCTCTTGGTTACCTTGTTATATATGTTTCCTTGACTTCCCTAAACCCTCGTTTGAAGGACCCATTGAGAGGGGACCGCTGAACAGGTTCTCACCAACCATTAAAATTAGGGATGCAGTCAACCAGGTCTGTGCTTTCTATTTTCATGGGTTTCATAGCAGCTCATGGTTTGCCTCTTTGGTATGTACGCCCTTGGCTACCTTGGTATGTATGTTTTCATGACTTCCCTACACCCTTGTTTGTACGACCCATTGAGAGCAAACCTATTGGTCAATACTCTGGTGAACATCATTTTTCACATTTTATCAGTATTAAAAATGCCCGTGGTCAACATTTATACTGTACATCCTTTTGAATATAAAATATACAAGCAACACCTTCCTAACTAGACACAAAGGATTAATTATGAAAAATTGTAATAGAAACAACTGTCCCTGGAGATATCAAATACTCTTTATAAAGTCCTAGAAAATTTACAGCAGATGTGTTCGATGTATCTGGATTATAAAACAATATCAAATGTCCCTAGTTAAACATTCGCATATATAAATCTGACGACTAAGAAAGGAGAAAGTAAATGAGGTGAGCAAAATAATTTTGTTGCAATTCAAAGGCTACACTAACAAAAGTGTACAAATACGCTACACTAGTGAAAAATACATTCCGATGAATAATTGTATGAAAATGTGATCGGTTTTCGCACAAATTTTAATTATACTTTATGAAAAAGTGTCCAAAGTTTCAACTATTTTCAAATCTTTATGAATGTTCTGCTGTTAACCCTTTAATGACCAGACTTGAAAAGGCACTAATGACCAACTAAACTTTTTTGTTTTTGCCTCTCTGCCTTTCGGCAGTCATAACTTTTTTTTTTTTTTTGCGTGGCTGTACGAGACTTAGTTTTATGTGGTAGAAATAAAAGCTAAATAACCTGTTAAATAATATTTTCAGGTTATTATCGTCGTGTAGATACCTAATATGCATAGGTTTCTTGTTTTGCGAAAAGACGTCGCTGTAGTCCTAGGACTTCCACCGCCTGCCGTCAAAATACAATGGGCGGTCGGAAAGTGGTTAAACTTCTTACTATATATTTTTTTTTTTTTTGCCAATATATAAGTTCACACATGATTGAAGCCACTTAAGCTTTGTTTACACTAGTGTCATGGATTCTGTTGTTGTAAGGATATATTCATACGAGCAGGTTTTGATCAGGTTTTTTTTAATGCAGTTTTTGAAGCCAAAACCAGGAATGCATTTAAAAAAGGGGAGAAGTGTTACAGGTGTATCAGCTGCCAAATTGCCTCCCAGCACGCTAGGATAAAAGCTATTTGCGTAAAACGGCCGTCTTTATTCAAAGTGAATGAGCAGCGCGCTAGGTGCGCTACGTTAGCACACCACAGCAGTCAAGCTGGCGACATGTGAATGAACCCTAAATAGCTATGACAGATCTGTTTCAGAACGGATCCCAACAAACCCTGACGGATCCTATTGATTTCTAAGGCTGGGTTCACACACCTTATTTACGAACGTAATTCGGGCGTTTTAGCCTCGAATTACGTCCGAAAATGCGGCTCAAAAGCGTCGGCAAACATCTGCCCATTCATTTTAATGGGTCTTACGATGTTCTGTGCCGACGGTCATTTTTTTAAGACGGCGCGTAAAAAAAACGCCTGCGTCAAAGAAGTGCCTGTCACTTCTTGAGACGTAATTGGAGCCGTTTTCTATTGACTCCATGGAAAAACAGCTCCAATTACGTCCGTAATGGACGCAGCGAAAAACGCCTGCACATGCCATTACATCTGAAATTCCGGAGCTGTTTTCTCCTGAAAACAGCTCCGTAATTTCAGCCGTATCGGAGGCTGTCGTGTGAACATACCCTAATAGTTTCCGTCGGAGATCCAGTTTTGTAAACGGACTACATATTTTTGCTATCAAGAATATTGAAACTCCTGATGGAAGACAAATCATGCAAATGTGAACATAGTCTATTTTTTTTTTCATCCACAGCTTAAACACACTGTATTGAGTATATCATATTCCAGCTTATATCTAACCCCATAATGGCCTATTTTGGCCTTAAAAATTATCATTAATGTGGCTGTATGAGGCCTGGTTTTATGCGGGAGGAATCATATTTTTAGGTGTCATTTGGGCGGTATATATGCAGTATATTAGTCTGAAATTTCTAGACTTTTTTTATGGAGTAAATACAGAAAAAAAGCTATTTCGTCATTTTTTTTAATTTTTTTATTTTTTTTTTACCATTTATGGTTTTCATTAAATACCCTGTTAAATTCTTCAGGTTATTACAGTAGTAGGGATACGTAATAAATGTGCGTTTTTTGTTTTTATGTTGTTTTATGTAAAAATGTTATTTTCTTTTAAAGAAAATTGTGTTTGTAGTTTTTTTATCGCTGACTTTTTTTGTTACATTTTTTATTGCTTTTTTTTCATTTCATTAAGGGATTACTCATTTTCATTTTCATTTTGAAATTAAAATGTATTTGCAAACTTCCCTATTCTAATACATTAAGATCTGTTTCATTATGACCCAGGTGTTTCCAGGGCAATATTCAGTGTCCCAAACAGCAGACTTTGTGTGCAGAAAGTAATGGGTTCAGTGCCTCAGGGCTGAATGTACAGGGGTTCCCCAATTCCTTATTGCATCACCGGGAACCCTGGTGACCTGATCAAAGGTGGAGACCCTTTCGATCATGCTTCAGTCACTATTGGCAGCGATCAAAGCGTTAAACGGTCATTTTGTGACAAAAATGTTTTTCTTCTCTCTTACAAGCATTTTAGGTTCCAAAATATTAAAAGGGTTTACTAATTCCTTAAACGAATCCATGTTCTATTATCAATGGGTCCCGCATGCTCACCCATGTCTGTTTATTATGTAATTTTTGCCTTTTTGGACCAAATATTCTCACCCCATATTTATTATCTGTCTGGCAGTTTTCATATTCTCCGGAAGACTTAAAGCCAGAATCCTCGTGGCCAGCAGACAGCTTCGAACAGCAATTTCTGGGGCTCACCAGAGGAAATCATTCCTTGGGCCACCCTCCATCTATATAGAACAGGTGTACGTCCACTTTTGAAATTCATCCTAAACTTCGTAGTTGGCATTGAACACACACATGGCATATAATCAAAAATATCTAATACTCTAGGTTATTTTTTAATCAAGAAATAGACCCTAGTGGCAAGTCAGTGACATCAAGTTAGTTGAGAGGAGACATTTTCTTGCAGAAAGTGGTGTAAGTTTTTGTGTTATTGTCTACGCAAACTACTATGGTTAAAATTATTTTAATTTTCTGTTTTTCTGACCCCTACAGATTTACTCAATCTAATTGTCGAAAGGTCCAAGACTTGGAGTTATTTATCAATGTGGACTCTATATAAGAACCACACCTGGTTTGAGGACTTTCATCTTCAGGGATTTTCTAACATTGAGGACTATAGCATTGGTCTGTTTTTTATTTTTCTCTTTACCTACTTACTCACTCTTTCTGGTAACATGATCATCGTTTTGGTGGTACGTCTTCACCTGCAACTTCATACTCCAATGTATTTCTTCATTACCAATTTATCCTTATTGGAGATCTGGTACATATCAACAACGGTACCAAAACTTTTGGCTATCCTCGTAACCAATGACAAAAGAGTTTCCTTCCATTGGTGCTTTGCTCAGTTGTACATGTTCCATGGACTTGGCATGACGGAATGTGGTTTGTTGGCCGTAATGTCCTTTGATCGATATATGGCTATATGTAACCCCCTTAGATATACTAGCATCATGAATGATAGAATGTGTGGACAGCTGGCCTTGTTATGTTGGATTTATGGGTTTGTGGCGGCAACTATACCACTTAGTTTTACCATCAGAGTGCCATTCTGTGGCCTACGGTCCATAGACCATTACTTCTGTGATCTTGCCCCTCTGTTGAACTTGGCTTGTATAAATACCTCCCTTAATAATTCCGTTAATGGTTTAGTTATTGGCTTTGCTACTATGTTTAACTTTATATTTATTATAATCATGTATATTAATATTATATATTCTATTATGAGGATGAAGACAAACACAGGAAGAATTAGGGTCTTCTCTACCTGTTCATCTCATATCACCGTGGTGATGTTATTTTATAGCACAGCTTTTACGGTCTATGCTAGCCCCAAAGGCTTGCATTCAGTGGACTATGACAAGCTGTTTGCTCTGGTATATGCAATGTTCACCCCTTTACTGAACCCAATTATTTATAGTCTGAGAAACAAAGAAGTAAAAACAGCATTAAAAATAATTTTTATACTAATCTACAACAAAACTTAGTATCATCAGTACAATAGGCCAATTGTGGAATTCAGACCAGGAACTCAAAATGAATGAGCTGAATATTTCTACCAGTAGATGATGCTTTAGAGATATTCTCTATGAGAGACCAAAGGAAAGTACTGTATTGCTTATGAACTCTATGTATTTCCTAACAGCAATCCTTGTGGTTATGTGTGGTATTGCAAGTAAATGAAAATTAAGCCAGACAATTAAATATATAACTAAAAAAAAATAGCTACTTTTGGATTCTAAAGTAAATATAATGTTTTTTTTTGTTAACCTTTCTAAACACGTTAAATGGGTTTTCTGCTTTAGACAATTCCTTTTTGTTAGAAGCATCACCTGAGGATAAGCTGATCAGAAGGTATCCCGCTGCTAGGATTCCAAAAATGTATGTAATTTGAGGGGGAATCAAGCAGAGGGTGATCAATTCCCCTGCAGCGCCACCACAGGAGAAATTAAGTATCACAGATCTCACTGAAATCTATAATCTGTCCATGTAATGCATGGACGTGCCAATTCTCCAGAGAGAGAGAAAAATATTCCGTGGCCTTACCTCTGAGTTTGTCAATGATAATGTAGTATAATATAGCACTCAAATTTACACACTGTCTTACACACTGAAAATAGTTTATTTTAAGCATTCCACCCCAATTGGACCCATAGGGGGTAATATATCAACATTTATACGCCAGTTTTCTGGCATAGAAAAGTCGCAAAAGGGCCAATAAGTAACAATTTGTAGTGCAAATTGCGACTATTGGACTTTTTACACCACCCTTGACGCTTTTGTGGGAAGGGGCGAGGCCTCAATGGAAGAGGACGTGGTCACTGAGGCCCGACAAATTTATTATAGTTTATACCAGAAAACTGGCATAAATTATAGTGGAAATCTTTGCCAGCTCCCAGCTGTCGTAGATTTTACTCGTGCTGGGCCCCTACTTTGCCCCAATCTGGCGACTTCTCTGTCCCCATCCCCATTGAAAAGTTAAAAAAATATATATTAAAAAAATATATACTCACCACTCCGCTTCTTCCCTCTGGCTTTCTTATCACTCCAGTGCTGCTCATACAAAGACCTGACACCAGGTAGCATCAGGACGTTGTATGCAACGCAGCACTGATGACATTGAAGTGCTGTGTCACATGTAAGGTCCTGACGCTGCCCGACGTCAGAACCTTCCTTGAGCCGCGTTAGAAGAATAAGGGAGCCGGGGGAAGAGAAGGGGAGTGCTGGGGTGGGTATGTGTTTTTTCTTTTATTTTATGGCCAAAGGGGGAGAGGAATAGATGGCGTCCAGCCGAAAGATAAAACACATTTATTAAGAGGCTTTCGCTTCCTAGTAAATGTGTCAGAGTTTACTCCAATTTTTCTTTCTATTAAGACATGCGTATCGAACACCAGTCTTAATAAATTCCCCCATAATCCTTTGCTAGATAGTCCAGAGAATTATTGCTTATTAGTTCAAAACCAGGTCTCACTGGTTTGAAAATTCCAAAACTTTCAATAATCCACTGTCATTGGGATTCTAATAATATTAAAGTAACCAAGAGGGTAAATTCAGGCACGTCACATTTATACATAGTAAATCCAGTTTTTGTGGAAAGCAGGAAAAACCAATTAAGATGCTGCAGTCCATTAACTTGCAAATTAAAATACTTAATTATTTTTTTTTGCCCTTAAAAAACACATATGCCAGCACATCCAGTCTATAATAAAAATTGAAACACCAAAAAGACCAGTTTAACATATACAATGGTGACATGAAACGGAATGTATAATCAGAAAACTATAAATTATTTAAATGAGGTTCTATTATAAACATAGTGACTTTCTACAGAAAAAAAATGCTGAATTATTTCAGTTTTTACACTGACCCCTGGAGAACACACAATAGGCTGACATTTCCTGTTTCTGCAGCTCACTTGTCAGCAGGATCAGCGAGTCAGCAGAGCTCTCTTGAACTTTTGCATTCCTAAATAAGGAATGATAGTAACACTATATACACAGATAAGGTTCTGTGCGCAGATCCTCTGCCAATCCCCAATCTCTGGGGGAGGGGGTTGTACTCCATATTGAGAGGTATATCTCAATCAGCCTGATGATCTTGGACATATTAAAGGGTAACTAAACTTTCAGAAAACTTCTCACATGTCATAGTGACGTGTCAGAAGTTTTGATTGGTGGGGGTCTATGCAATGCGACCCCCACGATCGTTAAAAAAAAAGCGGCAGAAGAGCTTGCATGAGCGCTGAGCCGATTAGTTTCTGATCGGCTTTTTTCGGAGTCCGTACACTGTTACATCAGCTTTCCGAGAAAAGCCGATCAGAAACCAAGTGGTACAGCGCTCACCTGAGCGCTTCAGCCGCTTAGTTTTAGCGATCGGTGGGGGTCTTAGCACTCGGACCCCCACCGATCAAAACTTCTGACATGTCACTTTGACATGTCAGAAGTTTTCTAAAAGTTTAGTTACCCTTTAATACAATGGATTCACAAGACTTTAGAATACCCATGCCACATTTACTTGGTTCCAGTGTAATATCCAAAGATTCTGAGACCCTAATGTCTACTACTCCAAGTGTTCAGCTTGTGTTTAAAGGAAACATGTCAGCAGTTTTTAGCCCTCAAAAGGGTGATATTGGGGAGAGGAATGGCATTTTTTCTCGGTCATAAGAAAGTGCCACTCTCTGCTCTGAGATAAGCAGCCAATCAGACAACTAGAGCCATTACTCAGAGCAGATGGGTGGGGCTTGCAGCACGCAGTGCAGGCGCACTTGTACATCCGTCCTGCCTCAGTGGCACTTGCGATCGGGGCGCCGGAGGAAATAAACAACATTTTCTCAGTCGTGCGACTTGCATAAGCAAGAAAAAAATGGTAAGTTTAACCCCTTAACGACATACCACGTACATGTACGTGACAGCCGTTAAGGGGGAGTATGGAGCGGGCTCACGGGCTGAGCACGCTCCATACTTTGCGGGTGACGGATGTATTATACACTGCAATGGGTGGAATCAAAGATCACTTTGATTCCGCCCCTTTTAACACCTTAAATGCCACGGTCAATGGCAGAATCAAAGGGGAGCCCCCTCAAAACTCCATCGCTCCCCCCGCGACGGGATCGGCCGAATGAAGGCCCCCATGTCTACCTTCTTTGTACTCCTTGGAATTATTTTTAGAAAACATGCAAATTGCTGTTTTCTGATCACCTTAGCTCTCAAAAAAATAAAACAAAAAGTTATCAAAAAGTCACATGTACCCCAAAATGGTATCGGTAAGAACTACAGATCGCCCCACAAAATGTAATCCCTCACATCGCTAAATTGATGGAAAAATAAAAAGTTATGGCTCTCAGAAGATGGCGACACAAAAGATAATTTTTTTTGCAAATAGTTTTATTTTTTTAAAAGTGGTAAAACATAAAACAAAACATATACATTTGGTATCGCCGTAATCGTATCAACCTGTAGAATAACCGTATGACGGATGCCGTAAAAACAAAACTCACCAAAAAATGTCGTAATCGCTGTTTTTTGCCCATTTGACCCCACAGATCATTTTTTTTCAGCGTCCCAGTACATTATGCAGTACAATAAATGGTGCCATGAAAATCTACAACTTGTTCTACAAAAAACAAGACCTCATATGGCTACGTCGATGAAGAAATAAAAAAGTTATGGCTTTTGGAATGCAGGGAGGAAAAAACGAAAATGAAAAAACTCAAATTGGCCGTGTCTTTAAGGGGATAAACTGCCCTCCCCTTTATTAATCTGTCAGCCGTTTTTAGACCTCAAAACTGCTGACAGGTTCCCTTTAATGCAATATTATGTGTTGACACAAACTGTGCAATCCAACCCCAAAGACTTGATTTTTTGGTTATTCAGTGCTTAGCTATGGGTAAAGTAGGGTAAGAAGCAAAAGATGCAACTGTAGCATTCAATTTTGGGATTAAGGACATGGCATATTTTTTGTATTTACCCTTACCACATTCCAAGAGAAATAGCATTCTTATTTTTCTCTGACATAGCTATAAGAAGGCTGTTTTTGTGGTACGAGTTGTATTTTTTGGGGTATATGTAACTTAGTGCTTCATGTTTACTAAAAAAATTTTGGGGGGTGGATAGAATGATGAGCAACTCCATAATTATACGTTTTTTCTCTTGTTAATCACTTTGAAGTAAAAAATAGCATGTTAAATTTATAATACGGTTTGTTACAGTTAGTGATATATACATGTTTATGTTTTATATTTTATTGCTTTTGTTTAAAAACAGTTTTTCTTAGTGGGACTAAAAAGTGGGATGATAAAAACAGTTTTAAAAAATCACACACATAAAAAAATATATACATCTAAATGTATGAAGGATCAAGGTCAGATACACTGGCACCCACATCATATTGAAATTACCAAGGTGGTGCTTTCTTCTATAAAAAAAGAAATAATAATTATATATATATATATATATATATATATATGGACAGTGACATCAGGGAAAACTCCTGAGGCGGAATCCCCGTCCACAGCGTTGCAAACGCTATGACTGTCGATTCCACTCCAGGAGAAGCTCCTGTCATCTGTGTCCATGACGCCATTGGCTTCTCCTGGTGCTACAGTGGCGCTAGTAGACAGCAGAGCAGGGAGATACCTCCCTGATCTGCTATAGTGCCCCCTGTAGATAGCAACCCCCCCTTCCAGTAAAGATAGCGCCACCGTAGCTCCCTGAAGTAGCTGAATCACCGTGTGGCCGGGTATTCCGCTCCTGGAGCGCTGCTTGATGCCTCTGTCCAGATATGGACAGTGACATCAGGGAAAACTCCTGAAGCGGAATCCCCGGTCACAGCGTTGCAGACGCTATGACCGTCGATTCCACTCCAGGAGAAGCTCCTGTCGTCTGTGTCCATGACGTCATTGGCTTCTCCTGGAGTGGAATCCCCGGTCATAGAGTCTGCAACGCTGTGACCGGGGATTCCGCTTCAGGAGTTTCCCCTGATGTCACTGTCCATATATGGACTGATACATCAAGCAGCGCTCCAGGAGCGGAATCCCCGGCCACATGGGGATTTCGCTCCTTCAGGGAGCTACAGTGGCGCTAGTAGACAGCAGAGCAGAGAGATACCTCCCTGCTCTGCTATAGTATGCACAGCAGCTGCTAGCGGCGCCACCGCCATCATGCCCGGTGTCACCGCTAGCAGCCGCTATGGCTGCTACAGCGGTAGCGACGACCACTAAGTGAAGAAGCGCCTGGGTGGATAGGCGACTGCAGTTAGTGTGTGTATCCCCGCTGGTAGTTGCAACGGCGCGGGGATACACACACCGGCTGGCACCCCTCTTGCAGTGTGGCGGCTGGCGCCCTGTGCGACCGCACTGGTCGAACATATCTAAGGCCGGCCATGTCTATATATATATATATATATATATATATATATATGTATATATACAGGGTGTCTCAAAAGTAAGAAAACCGGAAGGAGAAAACCTGTAAGGCCATGTGACCAACATGGTGGCAATCTTGAATGCTGCCATACTGGATTCAACTTATATAGAATTTTACCAGAAATACTTTTTATTAATTCTCATGCTAAAACAGTGATTATTCATCTCTACAGGCGATATGAATTATGGCGTTATCCCAAGTAGAAAGCGTGGATTGTCCTCATTTTGAATGAAGCAAACGTGTCATCGCAGAAGATTTCAACCAATGCCACCCAAACAGGTCTCCCATTACCCACAGAGCAGTTGACAAACTTTTTGCCAAATTCTGAGAAACAGGTTCTGTCGCCCTCCGAAAGCTGGACCAACAAAAACCGTTACAGATGTAGCAACAGCAAATGCTGTGCTGGCCTCATTCCGCAGGAGACCGCAGATGCAACCAAAAATATCCTACATGGCAGATCAACTTTTCCACAGTCGTCTGCATTTGTTCGACATCTGTCATGCTCATTCATGTTGACAAAAGGCCCCGACAGTTGGCCGAAAATGGTCTAAATCAGCCTTTTTGATCGAAAACCTCTAGTGTGTGGCCAGCTTTAGCTGCCACAGACATTACTGACTGTGATTGGCTATGATCGGGCTATCATGGCAGCATAACAGTACATAGGGTCACTCGAATGACCCAACTACTGCGACATACTATTATGACAAAAGGGTTAAAAACATTAACAGTAGTGATGTCTAGCAATTGTAATTCCAATTGGTGTTTGGCTTGCCATCATTCTGTCAGTTTTCCTTAACAATTCAGATATATACAATATATACAATACATATTTAACAAGGCTCTGAGGAATCATTAAATGAATGTACCCATGAGATACAAAATGACAAACAATGTAATGGTTTAGTAGCTTGGGCACATTTTATCTCCCCTACTATATAAAGGACAATAATATCCCCACTGCCATCATTTGCCACGAAAGCGAACCATAAGGTGGGTACAGTTATCTTTTATTTTTATTGATATTTTATTTTTATGTTTTTGTCTTTCTATGTTGTGTAATGCTCTTTTGGAAAAAGCCCGAAAGGGAATAGACAAAAATTAAAAAAATGGAGTGATAGAAATAAAATCACAATGTAAAGGAACAATTTCAATATATATTAGCATTAAAATGTATAAAGAATAGTGGACAATGCACATAAAAAATACTGACTGTTGTAAATTTGGACCAGTCCTTGGGGGGAGGGAAGTAACTATAGGAGGTGGCGAGGTTGCAATTGCACCAGGGCCATGATGTTTGAGGGGGTCCAAATAATCCTGGGCTCTTTTATAGATTTTTAATTGGAGCCCAGTAGCTTCAGGCTACCCCTCCTCTAAAAGAAGCTATGTATCTAGAAGTATTTTATTCACTAAGTGCAACACGTAGAGATTAAATTCAAACTGACTAATTTTGCATTATATTTCCCCCCGAAGAATGTCTCAAAAATTTTATGAATTATAATTTTTATCTTAATGTACACAAAAAAAAATACAGTAGATTAAAAAGTCAATGTGTGCTTATAACTTAAATGTATTATTCTCAAAGTTAATTTTGTAAAACAAGTCTTAATTTAAAGCTTTCAAAGACTAAGAGGTTATTATGATGTAGGCTTCCTTAAGGTGTCCATACACATTAGATATATGTCGGCCAAACCTGCCAATTTAATCGTTACTGTCCAACCATCTAATTTGTATGACGGTGTACCGACTCTCCCCCAATGGCAGATTTCGGGAGAGAGAAGGGTCGGGCATAATGTATTCCAATACGCCCAATCCTTTTTTTTTTTGCATGGAGATAAGTCACTGCCCGGGGAGTCTGGGCGGAAGCTTTCTACTCTCTATTGAGAACATATACGCACTCGGCCAAATCCATGCATGTGTAAAAGGGAGAATCGGGAGGAATAGCTGTTGGCCGCGTTCAGGCGACAGCTGTCTGAAACGTATGGCCAGCCTTACAGTTCATCTGTTTTTTCAACAAAGGGCAGATCCCACTTTGGTGGACTCGGTCTGGCTATGTATTACTTGGTCAAATGAATGGCGCCATATAATACTGCATGACCTCTACAGAGGAAATGTGTGGATAACTCAACTTACCCCAGTGATATCTGCTGTTTATCTAAATATTAGAATCAATCAGTTTCTCTCCAAACTGACTCCATTTGTGAAGGGGTTGTCTTGGTAGGACATCTTTCGGGACATTTCTGGGCAACATATATTAGTTGGAATTGGCGCTCCTTTCCAACCATGTTAAATTCCGCCACCTTGGGCAATAGTAGTAATAACTTAGGAACAACAGTCTGGATTACATATTTAACTGTTTGCTTTCAATATCTCTCTACTTATGTCTTTTGTCCATAGATATTTATATATGATGTGACCGGACTCAAAGTGCATTACGTAAACTAAATATCATCATAGGAATTCCCAAAATATCGTGTCATGGAAAATTTAAACCAGACAAATTTCAAAGACTTTGAGCTACTAGGATTTTTTATCTTTGAGAACTACAGTCCAGTTTTGTTTACAATCTTTTTTATCATCTATATTTTGACCCTTTTTGGGAACATGGTGATCATTTTGTTGGTATATTATGACATTCATCTCCACACGCCCATGTATTTCTTCATCACTAACCTGTCCTTTTTGGAGATTTGGTATGTTACTACCACAACCCCAAAACTTTTGACTATGTTAGTAACCAAAAATAAGAAGATCTCTTTCTACTGGTGCTTTGCTCAGCTCTACATGTTCCATAGTTTGGGTATCACGGAATGTAATCTATTGGCTATTATGGCCATTGACCGATTTGTGGCCATATGTAAACCTCTCCGATACAACCTCATCATGAATGCCAGAGTCTGTAGAGACTTAGGCCTGATGTGCTGGATAATTGGGTTTCTGATGGCCCTCATTCCCATGACTCTAACTTCTCAGGTTCCATTTTGTGGAAGATATTACGTGAATCATTACTTCTGTGATATAGCGCCGTTACTCAACCTGGCATGTAGTGATATCACCGTGACTGTCACCATAAACAGATCCGTTGGTGGCACTGCTACAATGTTTAACCTTGCCATTGTCGTTCTCATGTACATTAATATCATATATTCCATTATAAAGTTAAAGACTAATAGAGGACGAATAAAGGCTTTCTCCACCTGCTCCTCACACTTGATAGTGGTGACCCTATTCTATGGTGCTGCTTGTAGTGTTTATGCCAGTCCTAAAAGACCACATTTAGTGGAGTATGACAAATTATTTGCCCTAGTATATGCTATGTTCACTCCATTCCTCAATCCAATCATCTATAGTCTAAGGAACGAGGAGGTAATATCTGGGCTAAAAAGGGGCCTACAAAGCATACAGAGACATATCAAAGAAAGGTAACAGAAAATGCTGCAAATTTACGCTCCCAATCCTCCTTGTTTACGTTCAATTCCATGCTGAATACTACATTTTATGGTCTAGATTTACAAAGAATATTAAAGTTAGACAATTACAATAATTTATGTTTTTGTCTGGATTGACACATCATGTCTGAAATTTAGGAACTTGTCTTTCTTTCCACCGACAATCTATATCATTGTGTAATAACATGTCCATAAGTAATTGACAAAGTCCCTGATAGAATTTAATAAAGCATTGCTCAAATATTTTCTTCAAAATTTTTGCACCAATAGGCTTTTTGAAATCTATGACTTACATTTGTAGTGTGTTTTAAATGTGATATGAATGTGTGATCAGATGACCGCTGTTTTTTATTAGTACTCCTGGGGTCCTCCTCGCTAATTCTCATTTGATGTGTTATATGTGTGACAATTATCTTTTTCTCTCTGGTGGTGTAGTAATCTGTTCCTTAATATTCAGAGTGGGATTATCAGTATTTTCTACGCAAAATTTACTGGCCAGGCTTAGGGTACATTTACACATGTTGGTTTTCTTGCCACAATTTGTGGAAAATTTCAACAAAAAACACTGCAAAACAGGAATGTGTAAAAACACCCCAACACGGGTATGATTTGGTAGAGTGATTTCACGATGAGTGTAATTTGCCACTATGACTCACTGTGATTAAGTCAGTATTATCTTCCTCCAGCCTCAGTTTTTGACTCTCGGGGCTGTGCAGACTGGCAGTGTAAATTGTCTCGTGTTCTCTGCTCCATTGCCCACTGCATTCTCTCATCTATACCAATCAGTGGAGTAACATTTCTGGTAGCATGGGGTGCAACTGTGACAGGCCCCGGAATGAAAGGGCACTGGCCCGGGAATGAAAGGGCACTGGCCCGGGATCATCTTAGACTGACACATCAGGCGACCCGTGCTACGCCGCATACATGGTCCTGATGTCGCCTGAGGTGATCTAGGGCGGACCCCCTGTAGACAAGAGAAGTCGCAAGAGTGGTGAGTAAAGGCATTCTTTTTTTTTTATGTCTGATCTGGGGGGAAGTTGATCTGAGAAGGTCTGAGCTGCGGGTGGGCGCAGCACAGGGCCAGGCCCTCGCTGGTTACACCTCTGGCGCCAATCCCACGCTTCAGCTTGCTACAGAAAAGTGATGGATATCCCCCGGGATTCCACCCTTGCATTACAATATGCATATGTGTGTCTCTGCATAGTGAATGTATGTAGCGAGCATGTACATTTGTGATCATGTATGTGACTGTGCTCATGTGGGATTGTGAATCGCAAGCATGACGCAAGAAAAAAGTATGTTTACATACTTTTTTCGATAAATATATAGAAACACTGGAATAAGGCGCCCTTTAAAGGGTCAATTTGTTTCAGTACAGTGACAAATAAACATTTAGACCAAAAATGGCAGATATTCTATGACGTGATGTGAAAAATCATAACTCCCAAAATTTAAATCCCAAATAGTGTGATATTTTAAGTCTCCACTAATCTGTTGAAAATACCCCAAAAACTGCACACATAGAGCCCCCTTTTTACTCATATGTGCTTACGCCCCTTCTTGCAGTCCAATATTAGATAAGGTTTGGGCCATATAAGAATATAATCAGGATATATAGGTAATAATCTGGTCAGTAAATTAATGCGCTCTTTATAGTCAATCCATTGCTCTTTGCTGAAGAAAAAGGTACAACATTGCAAGAAATTATGATGTTATGTGAACATATTTCAGTGGCAACATTGGGCTGTTATCAAGATTTTGTGAAAATTGGGAAACTGAACAACAACAGCTCCTATCTGATGCTATATTTAGCAGGGAAAATCAGCTAATCAGTGTTAGTGTGCTACAACTATATAATTTGCCTGCATTTTTTTTTATCTGTGACACATATGAAGTGCACATAACATAATTTACTGCCAAATAAAATAAAACAAAATTCTTCGTTTTCTCTACATACATCATTCCAGGTTTTGTTTTCAACGGTGACATTGAGTGCACTGGCAAAACAAATAATTACATTTTAATGCTCTGTCCATTGTTGAACCTTTTTTTTTTTTTCAACTGGGACATGGAAAAAGCGCTTTAATTTAAAAACTGCGTCATCATAACATCCAAAAAGTTGGCCAGGCCTCTTCCTCTACAAAAAAACTTTAACTCACTCTTCCTGTTGCTGGGAGAATTATTGGGACAAGGAATGAAGGCAGCAGCAATCAAAAAAGGGACAGAGTTGACCATAGTAGTCTTCAATTTGATACTCCGAAGGAATATTAGAGTTGATCATTGTTTTAGGGCACTTCCATTAAGATGATTATAATAATACTTACTGTATGTCACATGTAGATTGCATCCTTCCAAGTACTTTACACCTTGGGTAAACACCAGGAGATTACAGCATTGAGTTACCAGAAGTAAAGGCAGCAATTGAATAGGCAGTGGTGGTGGATCTTTTAAAGATATTGGGGTGGAAAAAGGATAGTGCTTTCTATTTATTTTAATTTTTTTCAAAGAGTTGGGTGGACACATGGAGTATAATGATGAAGTGCTGGACCTGAAAACTGGGTCCTAGTGAGCAAGAAAAGCTAGGGTGTTATGCAATGATACATGGGGTGCATGAGGAATGACCGCTTCGTGTCAAGCAGGCATCAAGACAATGGTGTCTTAAACATTACTTCTGGCTCTTAACCATAAAAACTATTGGATCCCTGTGCAGCTATCCCATGTGAATTTTTTTTTTTCATTTCTCCACATTCATCTATGACTTTTTCTCGTGTTTTCCAGGAGTAGATCAGCCAAGCTTAGGCACACATTTTGGAAAAGGGGTCTAGTGGTCTCACATACACCGTCATTATGCTGTCATGTAGGAGGCAAATAAGAATGTCCAAAACAACCTTTCGACTCCATCTTTACAGTCACAGAAACAACAGTCCAGTCTCAGTTCCCAGGGCAAAAGAGGTGCTTCGATATGCATCCTGTTGGCATTAGTGCTGCAAGCTGTTACTACTAGGAAGTAGACATTATCAAAAGTCCAAAGTCTTTCAATGTGCGTGGCACTAGTCCCAAACGGGGCTCCGTCCTACTGACTTCCAACAATATATTTGAGTAAAGGACAGCACTCTGGTCTGATATCCAAACAATCATGGACATTTTACTCTGGTTGTTCAACGTTTTATTCTCAATACAGCCTGTTTCAAGCACATCAAAATCCCAAAAAGTGTACAGATCGATGGTTGCTCCCCATTAAATAACAAAAAACAACTGAAAATGTATTCATAATCCGTTAATAGCAGACATATATATATATATATATATATATATATACATATGTAATAACCGTGTATAAAGTAATAGTAAGAAATACCTGGGTGTTTTTCAATATACAACAATAGTGTCTCTTACGGAACCAGATGTTCCTTACCACGTCATGCGTACCACCCCTCAGTGACGTCACATAAAGCAACAGTAGATTGTATAGTTCCGTAACTTGCGTCATCACATCCATCTTATGTGACATGCGTCATCAGGCAAGGTATGCGACCGTTTCTATCATACAGTCTCTTCAGCTCAGACTCACGTCATGGCATCACGCTTGTCCTGACAATGTGCTTGGTTACCATATTACTTAGGGAGCGTCATAATTGACTGGTAGCCGCCATATGTAGCAGCGTTGTTACCATAGGGATTTACAAACATTGTGCAGAACCAAAACATAGATTACATTTGGTCAAAGCATAGTAACGGATAAAAGCACTATACATCGTTGGATCGCATCAAGGTAATATTATATAGAAAATGTGATTAACCCCTTCCCGACATAAGACGTATACTGACATCATAGCCGGGTAGGGGAAGTATGGAACAGGCTCACGGGCTTAGTACGCTCCATAAAATACGGGTGTCGGCTGTATGTTCCAGCGGACACTTCACTGAAACAAGTGGGATCGCGCTTGAGCGCGATCCTGATCGTTTGACCCCTTAAATGTTCATTTAACTGCTTTGATGCTGGTTTAACTCCTTATATTCTGCAGTCAATAGCTATCTAATAATATCTGCCATCTTTGTACTCCTATTAAGCCCTGCCAGGCTTAATAGGAGCCTGGCAGAGACACGATATATTACAGCAAATAGTGATAGAGATCTACCGATCGCTGGTTCAGGTACCCTAGAAGGACTAGTAAAAAAGTTAAAATATGTTAAATAAAGCTAAAAAAAAACAGCCTTTTCCAATTTTCCTGCTAAAGCATTGTAAAAGCCATAAAAAATAATAGACATAATTGGCATCGCCGTATCCATAAAAGTCTGATCTATTACAATATAACATTATTTAACCCGCACAGTGAACGTTGTTAAAAAAAAAACCTGTAAAATGCCAGAATTGATGTTTGTTGGTCACCTCATGTCCCACAAAAAATGGAATAAAAAGTGATAAAAAAAACTCGCATGTACCTCAAGCTCGTCCTGTACAAAATAAGCCCTCATACTGCTCAATCGACAGCAAAATAAAAAAGTTACAGCTCCCAGAATTTGGCAACGCAAAATAAATTTTTGTTTTTACAATTAGTTTTTTCCTTATAAAAGTAGCAAAACATAAAAAACTATATAAATTTGGTGTCACCATAATCGTATTGACCTGCAAAATAAAGTAAAAATGTAGTTTTAATTGCACGGTGAACGCCGTAAACACAACGCGCCAAAAAAATCAATGAAAAATTCTTTATATTTTTAATTTTTCACCCCACAGATAATTTTTTCCCCGTCTCCTAGTACATTAGATGGTACAATAAATTGTGCCACGAAAAACGAAAAATAAAACTTTCATAGGGCTATATCGAGAGAAAAATAAAAAAGTTATGGCTTTTCGAAGGTGGGAAGGAAAAAATTTAAATGAAAATCCAAATAATGGCTGCAACGGGAAGGGGTTAAAGGCGCTACATAATATTCCGGCCTCTAAATATTATATATTCTGTAAGGAAAGGACAATTGTGATCAGCATTATCTTATCCCCACTTATATATAGTATATCATGAACCTATAAAACTCATCACACACTGGAACACAGTCATAATCCAAGCTTAAATATAGTTACATTACGACCCTGTGTAACAAGAAAGTCCCAAGTGTCATTCAATACAAAAAAAAACAACAATATAAAAATAAAAATTATGTTGTATATATTGTATATATACTGTGCATGTATATATATATATATATATATATATATATATACAGTATATATATATATATATATATATATATGCAGTATATATATATATATATATATATATATACATCTTGTAAGGCATGCAGAACTATGTAGTCAGTACATCTACGGAATTATAATAGTAACGGTAAGTATTCTTCATAGGACGGGTGTCAAAGAAAAGTCAACATTTTGGCCCCTTGATTGTAAAGCTCTCAAGTTCAAAAATACACCTAAACTCTTTTTGTCTCAATATTTCCTCTCTGTCCCCACCTCTTTGTATTTTGGGCACATGGTCAATAATCCTGAAGCGTAATTGGCTCAAATTATGTTGTTTTAGGAAATGTTTTGGTACCGGTAGGTCAATAAGGTCTCTACGTATCGTGGGTTATGTTTGCTCCTTACATTCTGTCGTGTTGTGTGATTATACAGTATATCAGGAATATTGTTTGGCAGATGTGGAACCCGCTTAATCCGGTATCCTTTACCCATTTTAGGATGCAAAAATGATGCCCATTGATAATAGGTTATATATTATGTAGGACTTTCATGCACAAATCTTATATAATATTACATTGATATCATCCAATCATGTATGGCTCCCTTATCACTGTTATTCTAGTTTGGCAAAATGCAATCTATATTTTGGTTATGCACAATGTTTGTACTCCCCTATGGTAACCATACTGTTATATACACTATATGGACAAAAGTATTGGGATGCACCTCTTAATCATTGAATTCAGGTGTTTCATTCAGTCCCATTCCCACAGGTATATAAAATTCAGCACTCGCCATGGAGTCGTCTTTACAGACATTTGTGATAGAATGGGTTAGAGCTCACTGGATTCCAGCGTGGTCCTGTAATAGGACGCCACCGGTGTAACAAGTCAGTATGTGAAATTTCTTCCCTCCTAGATATTCCACTATCAACTGTGTGTGATATTATTGCAAAGTGGGAGTGTTTAGGAACCACAGCAACTGCCATGAAGTGGTAGAACAAGTAAAGTTACAGAGCGGTGTCACCGAGTGCTGAGGTGCATAGTGCATAAAATTCGCCAACGCTCTGCTGACTCAATAACTGCAGAGTATAAACCTCCTCTGGTATTAACATCCACACAAAAACTGTGCCCCGGGAGTTTCATAGCATGGGTTTCCATTGCCGAGCAGCTGGATGCCAGCCTTTCATCACCAGCCACAATGCCAAGCGTTGAATGTAGTGGTGTAAAGCCGCCGCCACTGGACTTTGGAGCAGTGGAAACGTGTTCTGTGGAGTGACGCTTCTCTTTCTGGCGGTCTGATGGACGAGTTTGGGTTTAGTGAATGCAAGGAGAATGTTGCCTGCCTGACTGCTTTGTGCCAACTGTAAGGTTTGGTGGAGGAGGGATAATACTATGGGGATGTTTTTCAGGTGTTGCCTAGGACCCTTAGTTCCAGTGAAGGGAAATCTTAATGCTTCAGCATAAGACATTTTGGACAATTGTAGCTTCCAACTTTGTGGGAACAGTTCGGGGTTCGGCTCTTTTCTGTTTCAGCATGACTGCGCCCCAGTGCACAAGGTCCATAAAGTCATGGTTGGGTGAGTTTGGTGGGAAGAACTTGACTGGCCGCACAAAGCCCTGACCTCAACAACATCCAACACCTTGAGATGAACTAGAATGGAGATTGTCAGTCAGGCCCCCTCCTCCAACATCAGTGTCTGACCTCACAAATGTTCTCCTGGATGAATGAGCAAAAATTGCCACAGACACACTCCAAAACTTTTTCTAGCAAGGTATTGATTGCGTTAGCACGGTAGGGTTACATTTCAGGGTATTCGGGGCAATTCCTGCCTCTGCTGAGGTACACACCACCTTCAACACCTGAAACATTAACATTGGATGGTGCAACATATGTCTTTGATGACTTACCTGGTCAAAATAGTGAAAAATACTAGTAGGGATAAACAACAGCAACGACAAAGAGCTGTGGCGACCAGATGACTCATCAGGCTATTTCTGACGCCTACAGATGTGTCCTTCCTTCCTTTACCTTTCCTCATAACTCAATATATCTAGAGACGTGTGGCGCAAGATGACCAGCTTAAAAGAATAAACATAATTTCACGACACTCCGTCACGAGATGTCTATGCTATATATGTCTATGTTTGGCCACCTAGTGTCTGTGACGTACTTAGCGGCATGTCGCGATATTGTATTGAATCTGTTTCCTGAGAAATTGAAGTCCTTAACCAAATTTAAGCAAAGTTAAGGATGGACACATCTATATTGTAAATATGTCTAATCATGTGTGTCCTTCTATGATGCTCTCATACAGTGCAGTACCTCTTGAGAATCTGATTTATTTCCAAGAAAGGAAACAGTAGAAGGAGAAGGAAGAGGAGCTGACGTCTTTGCAAGCTCTTCAACATGCCAAAGGGGAAACCACTGAACCTATGTCTACTGCTGGTAGACCAGCCAACTGGGACTGGGACGGGAAAGATAGGCTGTAGAAAAGTGGGGAACACACAGTGATGCCTTCTCTTTCCTCCAACACTATTGTCACGCATGGCCTAAACTGATAATTTTCTATCGGGGACATCATCAATAAAAAACAGTGGACACTATCTACTAGTTACATGGGAAATTTTGTTTCCGTATCAGCTACTTTTATTTTAAGTCAACAGAATGTTTATTCATTTTCATTACAGTAAATTTCCAAACCGGCATCCCCAGTCAGGACCATCAACGTGCTGGATCTTATAGACTTACAAACTCTATTTATACTTAGGATAGTAATAAACACCAGTGTCCTTAGAGATCTACAGCGAAGGTCTACAGCAGAGGGTCCAATGGTCTTATTATCTTGGGTGCTGATATTCATCAGTGGGTCAACGTCAGTGATCGATCTCTTAAGGATGGTCATTTCCATCATGCACCAAGGACATACCAGATTATGGTGCCAGGCTGATAAATACTCACTGTATCATTCAGTTGTTGTTGTTATTATTATTAATTATATATACTATAAGAGGAATTGTCATTAAGAAAATACATTGACAAAAAATAATTAATGGAACATATGAGACACTGAAATTAGTCTATGCAGTTTCAACTACAGTTTATGTTTAACAAGACTCAAAGGATTAATTAAATTACTTTCAAGTCTTGATGTCAATCACTATAACCGGTACCCCATGAGATTCCACCTAAACACAGAATATTTGTGTGTTGGCGTGTTTTATGTCACATCAGTAGATAAAATACTATATAAATACCTGCACTGTTACCAATTATAGGATTTGGCTCTACGGTTGAACTTACAGAAGGTGGGTATATGGAATCCTGATTCTTGTATTAAAGTTCAGTGGGGTAACACAATGGGTGAACCAATTGGTACAGCTAGGGTGCACTTTGCGCACAAAAGATTGGACAGAGAACAGAGTTCTATTATTTTTTCCAAACTATTTAATAATGATCTTGTGGATGGGATTTATAGAAAGGTGTCAAATTTTGCTGACAAAATTTTGTAGGTTACTTAAAACAGTTGACTATAACATTTAACATAAAGTCCTAGATAAGCTGGCAGCATGGGCAAAAACATGGCAGATGACATTTAATGTTGATAAATGTAAAGTAATGTAACTAGGTCAAAATAATAATAACGGAACAAGAGAAGGACTTTGGTATTCTGGTTACAAATAAGCTAAACTGCAGCACTCAATGTCAAGCAGCAGCTGTAAAAGCAATTAGGATTTTAGGGTGTATAAAACGAAAGATAAATACTTGTGATTCAAATGTAATATTACCCCTCTATAAATCCCTTGTAAGGCCACATTTTGAAAATGGAATTAAGTTTTGGGCTTCAAATTGTAAAAAGGATATAGGAGCGTTAGAGAGGGTTTTAAAGGTGGGCGACAAGATGATTCAATGGGATAGGAGGTGTCGCTTACAATGAACGGCTAGAAAAATTTGGCTTGTTCAGCTTGGAAAAAGATGCAAGTAAATTCAGTTCTGCTACATCAATATATCTTCATGAACGTTTACATGGAGAGAACCCATGGTATCAAAATGTAAGATGATGATGGACAATTTATGGTTGACAAGAGAAACAACACTTCTTTTGCTGGTCCACCCCTTTCCTCTCAACAAAAAAAAACAGTACAAAAAATTAGACGTAAAAACGTAAAACTTTACCTGACAGTCCATTCCTATAGGGTGATACTTGCTTCAAATTCACATATCAGCATAAAAAAATTAGGAAATTTGGTGTAGAGAATAAATAAATTAAGAAACATTTTATAATTTTGCTCCATTGTATCATATTTAGCAAAACATTATCAATGGTATCCGAAATTTATAAGCTACTTCATGGTTAATGAAACAATAGTCTACCCTTAAAAAAATAACATATGAAGAGATTGGCATCCATTTTATTATCCCATTTTGCCTCAATTTTTATGTACTTTTTGTTTCTATAAGTATTCTTATTTTTTATTATTGATTTATGTTTGTCCCCTCACTTTGCTTACTCCATCATATATATATAGATATATATACACATATATATATGTGTGTGTATATATATATATATATATATATTTATATATATATATATATATATATATATATATATATATATATATAAAATATATACATATATAGCATGGCATATGTGGTTGAATGACTTTAAATACATTTTCTCAACGAAATATATATATATATCTGTTGACCCCATGGGCAGAAAAATAAAAAAATAAAAATCTTTGAAATTGAGGAAAAAAAAATTAAATCTTTAAAGTTACACTACAAATGATAGTAAATGGGATAAATTATATTTAAAAATAAGAATATATAATTTTAAGAGCCAACAGCAGAGGAGGTCGGGGGTCTATTGGCATGAATACTAAATGTAAATATTGTATTATAAAAATGTTCTGAAAATTAAGAATTTAGGCAAACATTTTGAAAATGCAAGAATTGATAAATGTTTTTTCTCCAAATTTGTTCAGCATTTGTCCTGAGTATTTTTACTTGTTCTGTTGTTTTTTTGGGGGGCTCCTTGTTATTTAATTTTTCAATGACTTTGTACCCAGTACATTAAAATGCTGAACTGGCCTGGAAAAAAAATGATGAAAGTGACAAACTCCCATTTCAATAGTAGAGATGTGCCACATATCATGGAGATGTAATTTTGGAATAAAAATATTAAAGTCGCACACGTCATCTGAACGGTTTATAACCCTGACAATGTGAGGTCTGTGTATGTGGAGCCGGGACAATGTGGAGGCATCTCTAAAAGTGACTGCCGGAGCTGGATATGTGATGGACACACAATCTTTTGTCATAGTTTTGGTATTATACGTAACAGAATAGGCAGTAATAATACTTTTTACTAGCCTAAGTAGTAATATTATCAATAATAGCCATGTAGAATCTTTTGTAGGACTCATTATCATTAGATATTCTAGAAGTGGATCATATTTTGGACCTTCTTGTCACAGTCTTTGCATTACAAATAGTTAATCTTAATGTTATTATTTTTTATTATTATTATTCACTGAAACTAACATGATTCATTGTAATACTAGTTTATTGTCAAGAATATTACTACGACACTAAGATTTAAGTGGTTTCAAGCTTCAGCTGGATCATCCAAAATCCGAATGTGTATGAGTTTCTCCCGAATGACCCTTGGTGGCAGGTATCGGGGAAAGAAGGAGCGGAAATGTTGAATTTCCTCTGTTCTCATGGGAGATAGGCCACTGCCAGACACATGTTATTGCCTTCTCCCCGTAGAAATAACTATGCATGCTCAGCCAAGTTGAGTATGCATGTCTATGGTGGAGTTGGGAGAAATAGCTGTCGACCTAAAAAGAGTTTGGCTGACAGCTATCTCTTGTGTATGGCCAGGTTTATAGACCTTCTATTTTGTTACGTAGTAGTAGTAACAATAGTCATGAACTACATGTCAAAAATATAAATTCTGAAGTGTTGTGTAATTTTATGTCTAGTTATTGTATAATTTGGAAAAGAAAAACTAAATTATGAATATTACCATAATCCTAAAATTAAAATATTAAACTTTTTGCTATTTTCAATTATATTTTGTCTACAGATAAAGCAATATATATGAAAGTAGGAACCGCAATAATATATCACATGAATTTGTGAACCTATCGTGTCATGGAAATTTTGAACCGGACGAAGTTCAATGACTTTGTGCTGCAAGGATTTGTTGAACTTGAGAACTATAGTGTTACTATGTTTATATCCTTCCTTATTATCTACATTTTCACTCTTTTTGGAAACATGGTGATCATTTTGTTGGTATATTATGACATTCATCTCCACACGCCCATGTATTTCTTCATCACCAACCTGTCCTTTCTGGAGATTTGGTATGTTACTACCACAACCCCCAAGCTTTTAATTATGCTGCTGACCAAAAATAAGAAGATCTCTTTCTACTGGTGCTTTGCTCAGCTCTACATGTTCCATGGTTTGGGTATCACTGAGGGTATCGTATTGTCTGTCATGGCTGTTGACCGATTTGTGGCCATATGTAAACCTCTCAGATACAATATCATCATGAATGCCACAGTCTGTAGAGACTTAAGCCTGATGTGTTGGATAACTGGGTTCTCAATAGCAATAATTC
>NC_134698.1:10729821-10787321 GCF_050947455.1 Rhinoderma darwinii | reverse complement strand
CCTCCAGTAGGCCCAGGATTTGACACAATAATGAGCTTAGAGTAGGACCGGCTCACAAGGGTGCCAGAGGATACTCCAGTTAGCCCAGGATCTGACACAATGATGAACCCAATGTTAGAATGGCCCACAAGCGTGCCAGAGGATACTCCAGTGGGCCCAGAATCTGACACAATAATGAGCCCAGGGTTGAACTGGCCCACAAGAGTACCAGATGATCCTCCAGTGGGCGCAGGATCTGACACAATAATGAGCCAAATGTTAGAATGGCAGACAAGCATGCCAACAATTCCTCCAGTGGACACAGGATTTGACACAATTATAAGCCCAGGGTTGGACTGTCTCACAAGAGTACCAAAGGATCCTCCAGTAGGCCCAGGATTTGACACAATAATGAGCTTAGAGTAGGACCGGCTCACAAGGGTGCCAGAGGATACTCCAGTTAGCCCAGGATCTGACACAATAATGAACCCAATGTTAGAATGGCCCACAAGCGTGCCAGAGGATACTCCAGTGGGCCCAGAATATGACACAATAATGAGCCCAGGATTTGACTGGCCCACAAGCGTACCAGAGGATCCTTAATGAAAAACACCAAAATGTTGCGAAAAATTGCAAACATTTGCATTTTCTAAATTTAAATGTATCTGCTTATAAGACAGATAGTTATACCACACAAAATAAATGCTAACTAACATCCCCCATATGTCTACTTTAGATTGGCATCATTCTTTGAATATCCTTTTATTTTTCTAGGACGTTACAAGGCTGAGAACTTTAGCAGAAATTTCTCAAATTTTCAAGAACATTTTAAAAGGCCATTTTTACAGGGACCAATTCAGTTGTGAAGTGGTTTTGAGGGGCCCTTACAATGCAAACCCCCATAAATCTCCCCATTTTAAAAACTGAACCCCTCAAAGTATTTAAAATAGCATTTAGAAAGTTTATTAACCCTTTAGGCGTTTCACAAGAATTACAGCAAAATACGGATGAAATTTACAAATTTCATTTTATTTTACCAGAGAAACGCAACTCAATATTTATTGCCCAGATTCTGCAGTTTTTAGAAATATCCCACATGTGGCCCTAGTGTGCTAATGGATTGAAGCACCGGCCTCAAAAGCAAAGGAAAATATATTTTAGGCACCATGTCAGGTTTGAAGAGGTCTTGTGATACTAAAACAATGGAAACACCCCCAAAAAGACACCATTTGGCAAATAACACCCTCAAGGAATTTATTTTATCAAGGGGTATAGTGAGCATTTTGACCCCACAGTTTTTTTGCTGAATTTAGTGAAAATGAAAATCTAAATTGTTTTCAAATAAAACATAGAAATTTTCAATTTTTAGAAGGCATAAAGGAGAAAAAACACCCCAACATTTGAAAAGCAATTTCTCCCGAGTACGGCAATACCCCATATGTGGTCATAAACTGCTGTTTGGATACACGGCAGGGCTCAGAAAAGCAGGAGCACTATTTGGCATGCAGATTTTGCTGGAATGTTTTTTGGGCGCCATGTCGCATTTGCAAAACCCTACTGCACTCCCCAGCGCCCCCTACATTTTTCTCCATGTATTCGCATTCTTTCCTCAAGGCTTTCAACCGGCAAATGGAGATGAAAGAATGTACTAGATGTGACGGAGTCTGCCCTGGGACCCTATATATTTGATGCAAGTAAAAAATGTACGTGTTACCCATCTCTTGGATTGTCACATGACAGAGTCCGTGTCTTCTCCTGCCTATTTCGCTCCTGTGGTCACATGACCTCCGTCATTCAGATCACAGTCCGGTTTTATATGAATACATAAATAATTGCCTATAGGTAACAGTTATATTAAAATTAACATTTCAAGAGCGATTACTTGTTGCTCCTTTGATTGGGAGCAGTATCCCCATACAAGGAGTGGGATTTAATTACCTGTACGACGCGTGTAGTGCCGCCCGCCTCCACGTTTTTTGATGCTCGCAGTACCAATCTTTGTGAAATCACCAAAACAAAAGCTGCAGGCGAAACTCCGGCTTGTTGAAGTGTAGCTTATACTGAGGCACTCAATGGAATTGATGATCACGCTTCTGCCATTCATAATCTTATCAAAAGGAAATTTACTTGGAACTATTCTCCGGTTAAAACTACGGTTAAGAATTAACTAACGAGGTGATTCTGCAGATGATTATCGGAATAGTGCAACTGTGCGTGACAGAAGAGGAGCTGGAATACGCTGATATCAAGTCATTTCATCCACACTTATTATTGCGTATTAACCCTTCAAGGACCATCATACAGGATACACTATATGAACAAAAGTATTGGGACACCACCACATTACACCTACAGGAGCTTTTATGGCATCCATAAAATCCATAGACATTAATATAGAGTTGACCCTTTGCAGATAAACCAGCTTCCACTCTTCTGGGGTCTTTCTACAAGATTTTGGAGTTTCTGTGTGAATTTTTGGTCATTCATCCATTTGTGAGGTCAGACACTGATGTTAGATGAGAGGACCTGGCTTACAATTTCTGTTCTATTTCATCCCAAAGGTGTTGGATGGGTTTGAGGTCAGGGCTCCGTGCGGCGTCAAGTTCCTCCACACCAAACTCCACCCACCAACCAACCAACCAACCAACCAACCAGCCATGTCTTTATGGACCTTGTGCACTAGGACAAAGTCATACTGGAACAGAAAAGGGCCGATCCCCAAACTGTTCCCACAAAGTTGGAAGCTACAATTGTCCAAAGTGTCTTGGTATGATGAAGCATTATAATTTCTCTTCACTGGAACTAAGGAGCCGAGGCCGACCCCTGGAAAACATCCCCATAGCATTATCAGTCCCCCATGAAGCACGGTGGAATTGGACATTGTAATTATTTTTTTTTTTTTACCTATGTGTACTAAACACAAGTTCATAAATTTATTGTACGAGTTGTAAGGGTATGTGCACACACACTAATTACGTCCGTAATTGACGGACGTATTTCGGCCGCAAGTCCCGGACCGAACACAGTGCAGGGAGCCGGGCTCCTAGCATCATGCTTATGTACGATGCTAGGAGTCCCTGCCTCTCCGTGGAACTACTGTCCCGTACTGAAAACATGATTACACTACGGGACAGTTGTCCTGCAGCGAGGCAGGGACTCCTAGCATCGTACATAACTTTGATGCTAGGAGCCCGGCTCCCTGCACTGTGTTCGGTCCGGGACTTGCGGCCGAAATACGTCCGTCAATTACGGACGTAATTAGTGTGTGTGCACATACCCTAAAAGATAAATGGATACCAATTATTATTAGGTGTTGTAGATACATAAAAAAAAGATTATCAAAAAATGTGCATGTTAGTTATATATAGATTTTATTTCTAAATTTATTTTACTTTATTCATTTTTTTTGTTTTTATACCTCTTCAGAATCATTCATTTTTACTTTAGGGAAACACAAAAATTTTTAATTTTTGCTCTTCCTCATACAGCGCCGTGATTATGTATAATTGCAGTACCTGCCAAGTTCACATTCGGGATCAGAGTATTCTCCGATACCGAGATGTGCGAGTATACGGCTGTATATTACAGCTGTCCTCTTGCCGGTAATCGAGCGCACATGGTGGAAGTGTTCGCGCGATCACCTTGACGCCATCTTGAGGCATAGTAAGCTAAGACTTTTACAACAGAGAGTCACTGGGCAGCCCTGCAGTCCTCGCGAAAGAGCCTTTTACATGTGCCAATGATCGGGAAAACGGCGTTCATATGAACTCTCGTTTCTGATCATTGTCCTGTGTAAACAGGGCAACGATCAGCCGATGAACGAGCAAACGCTTGTTCATCGGCTGATCGGCTCATTTATGCGGCCAATAAAACGGTCACTAGTCGGCAGCACATCTCTCTTTGTAATCAGGGAGACGTGCTGCCAACATGATATAAATGTATGGACGTGAACGGTCATAGTAACAATAACTCGTCCCCATACATAACCGATCATCGCTCCTTGTGCAAGAGGCAAACAAGTGCCGATCGACGAGCTGTCCCGCCCATCGCCACTCATTTTCACGGCCCATATTGGCCGGTGTAATACCTGAGGTTGTCCAAACATGGAGGAAACCCTGGCTGATGGCTTTTCCAGTGTTTCCTTTTTATGCATGACCCGCGCTATGCCTGCTCTCCTTTACCGGGCACCTGATGAATGTTCATACTTCCACATGGATGGATGTTGTCCCCTTGGTATTGGGCACACTCCTGGCTCTGGGACATAAAAACTTGCTAAAACCTATTATGGATTAACACTTTTACTACTTCCGAGCTGGATTATGATTTCAGTTTGGGGTTAACTACTCCCCCACAACCACCAATATGGTCATCATTATAAGTTTGGCTTTCGGCTACACTGTCGATGGACTTTGTATGTTTTTTTGGAGTTGAAGTTTTGCCTGTTACAATGTTTGTTTTGGACACATGGTTTTAATAAGCTATCTGCCCACTCTGTTAGATACCTTCCCGTACTAGAGTTCTGGTAATGCAAAATTAGAGCCTTTCACGGATTATACCTCTGGCGGAAGACTGCGCCGTATATCACAGCTAAGGCACACAGTGGCATACGATGCCGATCGCCTACTGTAGAAAAAATGGTATAATGCGCAGTAAACATTTTTCTCCTGTAACCTTCCATTCTATAAAGCAAAAAAACGTATGCCGACGCATACCGGTCCAGATGAATGGGGTCTTATAGACTTTCTTGGTGCATATGCCAATGTGGCTCACAAATTGTATGTGAACAGAGCCTTACAGGAGACTATAAACTGATCTTTGTAGCAGCCTCCATCCAACCAACTATCATAAAGCAGCCTGAACTAGACCATTATGCATGAAAATATGGTCATTGTCTGACACTGGCCTACGGGTCTACCATGTGAACTCTCATACATGTAAGTCAATGTAGTCCGAACATTTTGGCCCATTGAACAATTCAAGTTTAAATTGTTTGTAAACCATTGCAATGTTTTTTCTTTGGACGAAAGCACCTAAAACAAAAAAAATGAAGCAATACCGTTTTGTGTACGCAGCACCTACTGTATGTGCACCAGCTTGTTGCAGCTGCTGCTCCATGGTTACCAGTTACAAATGAACCCTGTGTGTAGACTGATCTTGCTTCTTTATAACCTCCTTCTGACCACTGTAGAGACCTCTGTAGTCAGGGCAGGTCTGTATTATTCACATAATGCATGCAAAATGTCCCTGAGACTTCACAGCTGCATTTAAGAGAGGGAGAAAGAGAGAGAAAAAGAGAGGGAGGATGGCATACAGGTTAAAGCATTTTAGAGAATGGAGGGAAGAGAGAAAATGTGTCATGGAGAACGCCCACTGAGCTCTGAACCTGCAGCACCACAAGCAAATCTTAAAAATAGAAACGGCAATGACGAAAATCAGCCAACATAGTGTAACTTGAACCTCTCCAGGTACCTAAGTACACATCAAAAACAATTATTTTATGATAAAGGTGCCCTTTTATATTGACTTTGGAGCTTTTCTTAAAAGAAGATTACATGAGCTCCATGCGCTATGATCAGGGATGTAATGACATAAATTGCTATTTGCTATGGTGACATCATCCTTACATTCCTCTACTGCAATAAGTGTCGGTCCACGTGGCTGTTAACCAGTCAATGTTAGCAGCACATCATGGGAATATTGATGGACAATTGGCGATGATTTTGTATGTCATTTCTGTCTTGGAAATCTGATTTCGACAAACCATTAGTTCCACATTTAGCAAACACTTTACATAATTTTCTATGCACAGTCTGCGCTTGCAATCTGTAACACATTATACACATTGAATCGTACTGCGAAAAAAAAATCAATAGTCATAATAATTAAATAAACTGGAGATGAAGGGGAAGCGGAGGCAAGGTTGGGTGGTTGTGACTCCGCACTGTATGGGCTTGGGTAGGCAATAACTTTCTGGATCCTATAAATGACTGATCTTACTCAAAGGGGGGGGGGGTATTTGGCAGCCAGTGAACGTGTGTAATAGACGACAAGCCACGGGGTGGCAGAATGACTGTCTGTTCTTTTTGGTCTATTGAAGGACTGAAATGGACCTACTTAGTTTGTGGTGGTAACGTAATAAGTGGGTAATGTAATGTCTTGCCTAATACCCAATCATGTACCATATTATGGTTGTATTCCAAACTTTTGTGGCATACCATACACTACCGTTCAAAAGTTTGGGGTCACCCAGACAATTTTGTGTTTTCCATGAAATCTCACACTTATATTTATCAAATGAGTTACAAAATGACTAGAAAATATAGTCAAGACATTGACAAGGTTAGAAATAATGGTTTTTATTTGAAATAATAATTTTCTCCTTCAAACTTTGCTTTGGTCTTGGAATGCTCCATCTGCAGCAATTCCAGCATTGCAGACCTTTGGCATTCTAGCTGTTAATTTGCTAAGGTAATCGGGAAAAATTTCACCCCATGCTTCAAGAAGCCCCTCCCACAAGTTGGATTGGCTTGATGGACACTTCTTGCATACCATACGGTCAAGCTGCTCCCACCACAGCTCTATGGGGTTGAGATCTGGTGACTGCGCTGGCCACTCCATTACAGATAGAATACCAGCTGCCTGCTTCTTCCCTAAATAGTTCTTGCATCATTTGGAGGTGTGCTTTGGGTCATTGTCCTGTTGTAGGATGAAATTGGCTCCAATCAAGCGCTGTCCACAGGGTATGGCATGGCGTTGCAAAATGGAGTGATAGCCTTCCTTATTCAAAATCCCTTTTACCTTGTACAAATCTCCCACTTTACCAGCACCAAAGCAACCCCAGACCATCACATTACCTCCACCATGCTTGACAGATGGCGTCAGGCACTCTTCCAGCATCTTTTCAGTTGTTCTGCGTCTCACAAATGTTCTTCTGTGTGATCCAAACACCTCAAACTTCGATTCGTCTGTCTATAACACTTTTTTCCAATCTTCCTCTGTCCAATGTCTGTGTGCTTTTGCCCATATTAATCTTTTCCTTTTATTAGCCAGTCTCAGATATGGCTTTTTCTTTGCCACTCTGCCCTGAAGGCCAGCAACCCGGAGTCGCCTCTTCACTGTAGACGTTGACACTGGGGTTTTGCGGGTACTATTTAATGAAGCTGCCAGTTGAGGACCTGTGAGGCGTCTATTTCTCAAACTAGAGACTCTAATGTACTTGTCTTGTTGCTCAGTTGTGCAGCGGAGCCTCCCACTTCTCTTTCTACTCTGGTTAGAGCCTGTATGTGCTGTCCTCTGAAGGGAGTAGTACACACCGTTGTAGGAAATCTTCAGTTTCTTGGCAATTTCTCGCATGGAATAGCCTTCATTTCTAAGAACAAGAATAGACTGTCGAGTTTCACATGAAAGCTCTCTTTTTCTAGCCATTTTGAGAGTTTAATCGAACCCACAAATGTAATGATTCTCAACTAGCTCAAAGGAAGGTCCGTTTTATAGCTCCTCTAAACAGCAAAACTGTTTACAGCGGTGCTAACATAATTGCACAAGGGTTTTCAAGTGTTTTCTAATCATCCATTAGCCTTCTAACACAGTTAGCAAACACAATGTACCATTAGAACACTGGAGTGATGGTTGCTGGAAATGGGCCTCTATACACCTATGTAGATATTGCATTAAAAACCAGACGTTTACAGCTAGAACAGTCATTTAGCACATTAACAATGTATAGAGTGTATTTCTGATTAATTTAATGTTATCTTCATTGAAAAAAACTGGGCTTTTCTTTCAAAAATAAGGAAATTTCTAAGTGACCCTAAACTTTTGAACGGTAGTGTATATAAATGTGTCCCTCATTCCTGGGTGTACCGAAGTTCCACAGTGCCACCATAGCAGTGCCAACCACAGTACCCTCTGAGCAAACCACAGACACCCAATAAAAAAACGACAGCAACAAAGCCCCATTAACAGATACAGCCACAAAGTTTCAGTTAGGCTCTGTTCACATCTATGTCAGAAGCTCCGTCCAGTCCAAGAAAAAAAAAGCGCAGCATGCTGGACCATTTTTTCAGCTAAAACGACAGACACTTTGATAGTAAACTCGACAGAACCCAGTAAAGTCAATTTATTCAGTCGTGCCCCGTTTCTGCCCGTTATTCTAGGGGACCGGCGAGTCTGTTTTTTCGTTAATGTACTCCTATGATAGAGCAAAACCACAGAAAACCCTAACGCGGACGTGAACGAAGCCTAACACTTCTTCCATATTAGTACCAAAAAACAGTAGTAGTGCAATACACAGGCACAATACTCTATTAACAGGGACAGCCACAGACCTTGGATAACAGTGTGAATCATGGTTCCTTTAAAACAGTGCCAGCAACAGTGCCCATATAGCAGTGCCAACCACAGCGCTCCTATAACAGCCAGTGACATTCAACATCACTCACATGACTAGCCTAAGTAGAGTCATGTGCTGATTAACCATTTAACCTTTATTCCCCTTCTTTCGCCCCCTTCCCAATAAAGACACGTGACAACCGAGGTTGGATGTGAAATGGCCACAGCAGCTGTTTATTAATTAACATTTATTAAATGCAATTTAATCCGAAACATTCGGATAACTCTTTTAGGAATTCGACCTGAGAATTCCTACTATAATTCACATGACCCAACATGGGTCAGTTAACACTAAACAGAGCAGGGGAAGTCCTTGAAGCCATTTTCTCCGATTTCCTTTAAATTAGCCATCTGCAAACCACCACCAACTATTTACCTCCAGCCGTAAACCAGCTCGGAGGCACCGCTCACCCCTGCAGATGGCTCCAACCACCAGAAGACCACTTCAAAGGGATAACACCCCATGAAGTCTTCAAATGATCTACCATTTTTGGGGTACGCATACCCCCGATGTGACCCCCCCCCCCACCATTTTGTACTGACCAACCTCAAGGACTCCCCCCGCCAGCTGCCATGACACCCGGACCTGCTCAAAAGAAATAAAACAAAAACACAAGTTACATAAGCATAGATCAAAAGCACAATGAAATAGATAAACCTGCACCCGGATCCCATAACTAGAACCTAAATCAGGGCGGGTGGGTGGGAGCTAACTTATCTTCACTTGTTGCTCCTCCCGCTGCTTACGGCTCAATGCCGAAAACAGCGGGAGGAACAGATACCACACCCCGGCTCCTCCACTCTCTCTCTCTCTTCCCTCTCCCCGCCTCCACTAACCCTCTTCACTCCTATTGGCTGACGACCCTCCCTCCTATGGCAGTCATGGAGGCTTACCGTTAAGCCCTCCGTGCTGCCGTCCAGCCTCCTCTTAACAGTGAAAGCCACAGTACCCCCTTGATAGTGCCAACCATAAAGCCCCCACTATTCTTCCACAGATCTCAGCCCTTCACTGTAATCAGTAGAAAGTTGCCACTCACATGTGATCTCGTCTACAGAAGAAAGTAAGATCATGTGCCAGGACAGAAGGAGAATTCTGCCAATCTGTAAATGTCCCCATTAACCTGAGATGCCTGGAGGTCCTGTATGACCAATGCAGCATGACCTTGTCCTAACGGTAGATTCCCTTAGCGGTACAATAGATGCCCCTTCTCCCTGGAATCAACTTAGTTACATAGTACAATTGAAAAAAGACTCATGTCCGTCAAGTTCAACCAAGGGATGGGAAAAGGGAAGGGATGAAACAAAAATTCTACACATTAACATAGGAGCTGATATTTTTTTGTTCTAGGAAATGATCTTTGCCTTTTTTAAAGCATCTACTGTTCCTGCTGTGACGGCTCCTGCAGTGACTATTCCATAGAGTCAAAGTTCTCACAGGAAAGAAGACTTGTCATCTCTGCAACTTGAACCTTTTTTTCTTCAAGGCTAAATAGGTTTAGTTCTTTTAATCTTTCCTCATAACTTAGATTCTCCATGCCCCTTATTAGCTTCGTTGCTCTTCTTTGTATGTTTTCCAACACCAGGGCATCCTTTCTATGAACTGGAGCCCAGAACTGAACTGCATATTCTAGATGAGGCCTCACTAATGCTTTGTAAAGTGGTAATATTACATCCCTGTCGCGCGAGTCCATGCCTCTTTTAATACACGACAATATCCTGCTGGCTTTAGAAGCAGCCTATTGACATTGCATGCTGTTATTTAGTCTATAATCTACTACTACACCCAGATCCTTCTCAACAAGTGACTCCCCCAGTGTAGCTCCCCCTAGGACATATGATGCATGCAGGTTGTTGGTATCCAGATGAATAACTTTACATTTATCTACATTAAACCTCATTTGCCAAGTGGACGCCCAAACACTTAGTGTGTCCAAATCGGCTCGTAACTTCTGAACACCTTCCATAGACTGAACATTACTACGTAGCCTGGTGTGATCTGCAAAAATAGAAATAGTGCTATTTCATGTATTGAAACTAATGAATCTTTTTTAAACAACAATAATCTAGTGAGGTCATTTAATGAAGACTCAGAACCAAAAAGTCGAAAAGGTGGAGACTCAAGACTCAAGTATCTAAAGCCGGTTATGGGATAGCATAACGCACCGTCGTTAAATTCCTTATAGCTCATATAACATCTGTGTAGTACAGGGGTCTCAAGCACGCGGCCCGCGGGCCGCATGCGGCCCCTGGGGCTGTCATCTGCGGCCCGCGGGACACAGAGCCGCTAGTATCGGCTCTGCTCCGAGACTCTGGAATTCCCTGACATCGCTGTCCACATATGAACAGCAATGTCTGGGGCTTCCCCAGAGCCGGAGTCCCGAGCAGAGCGCTGGTGTCGGCTCTGCTCCGGGACTCTGTGGAATTCCCTGACATCGCTGCCCATATATGGACAGTGTGTCAGGGTCTTGCCCAGAGCGGAGCAGAGCGCTGGTGTCGGCTCTGCTCCTGGACTCTGTGGAATTCCCTGACATAGCTGTCCACATATGAACAGCGATGTCTGGGGCTTCCCCAGAGCCTGAGTCCCGAGCAGAGCGCTGGTACAGGCTCTGCTTCGGGACTCTGTGGAATTCCCTGACATCGCTGCCCATATATGGACAGTGTGTCAGGGTCTTGCTCAGAGCGGAGCAGAGCGCTGGTGTTGGCTCTGCTCCTGGACTCTGTGGAATTCCCTGACATCGCTGTCCACATATGAACAGCGATGTCTGGGGCTTCCCCAGAGCCGGAGTCCCGAGCAGAGCGCTGGTGTCGGCTCTGCTCCGGGACTCTGTGGAATTCCCTGACATCGCTGCCCATATATGGACAGTGTGTCAGGGTCTTGCCCAGAGCGGAGCAGAGCGCTGGTGTCGGCTCTGCTCCTGGACTCTGTGGAATTCCCTGACATCGCTGTCCACATATGAACAGCGATGTCTGGGGCTTCCCCAGAGCCGGAGTCCCGAGCAGAGCGCTGGTACAGGCTCTGCTTCGGGACTCTGTGGAATTCCCTGACATCGCTGCCCATATATGGACAGTGTGTCAGGGTCTTGCCCAGAGCAGAGCGCTGGTGTCGGCTCTGCTCCTGGACTCTGTGGAATTCCCTGACATCGCTGTCCACATATGAACAGCGATGTCTGGGGCTTCCCCAGAGCCGGAGTCCCGAGCAGAGCGCTGGTACAGGCTCTGCTTCGGGACTCTGTGGAATTCCCTGACATCGCTGCCCATATATGGACAGTGTGTCAGGGTCTTGCCCAGAGCAGAGCGCTGGTGTCGGCTCTGCTCCTGGACTCTGTGGAATTCCCTGACATCGCTGTCCACATATGAACAGCGATGTCTGGGGCTTCCCAAGAGCCGGAGTCCCGAGCAGAGCGCTGGTGTCGGCTCTGCTCCAGGACTCTGTGGCATTCCCTGACATCGCTGCCCATATATGGACAGTGTGTCAGGGTCTTGCCCAGAGCGGAGCAGAGCGCTGGTGTCGGCTCTGCTCCTGGACTCTGTGGAATTCCCTGACATCGCTGTCCACATATGAACAGTGATGTCTGGGGCTTCCCCAGAGCCGGAGTCCCGAGCAGAGCGCTGGTAAAGGCTCTGCTTCGGGACTCTGTGGAATTCCCTGACATCGCTGCCCATATATGGACAGTGTGTCAGGGTCTTGCCCAGAGCAGAGCAGAGCGCTGGTGTCGGCTCTGCTCCTGGACTCTGTGGAATTCCCTGACATCGCTGTCCACATATGAACAGCGATGTCTGGGGCTTCCCCAGAGCCGGAGTCCCGAGCAGAGCGCTGGTGTCGGCTCTGCTCCGGGACTCTGTGGAATTCCCTGACATCGCTACCCATATATGGACAGTGTGTCAGGGTCTTCCCCAGAGCGGAGTCCCGGGCAGAGCGCTATTATCGGCTCTGCTCTGGGACTCTGGGGAAGCCTCTGACATCGCTGTCCATACATCGACAATGATGTCAGGGGCTTCCCCAGAGCTGGAGTCCCAGCTGGAGTCCCAGGAAGAGCTAACTAGCGCTCTGCCTGGGACTCCAGCTCTGGGCAAGCCCCTGACATCACTGGGGCAGCCTCTACAGAGGGCACTGGGGCAGCCTCTACAGAGGGCACTGGGGCAGCCTCTACAGAGGGGACTGGGGCAGCCTCTACAGAGGGCACTGGGGCAGCCTCTATAGAGGGCACTGGGGCAGCCTCTACATAGGGCACTGGGGCAGCCTCTACAGAGGGCACTTTGGCAGCCTCTACAGAGGGCACTGTGGCAGCCTCTACAGAGGGCACTGTGGCAGCCTCTACAGAGGGCACTGTGGCAGCCTCTACAGAGGGCACTGTGGCGTTATCTACAAGTGGGTGTGTGACAGTATCTGAAGAGGACACTGGCATTATCTAGGGGTGTGTTGCATTATCTACAGAGGGCACTGTGGCCTTATCTACAGAGGGCACTGTGGCCTTATCTACAGAGGGCACTGTGGCCTTATCTAGGGGTGTGTTGCATTATCCACAGAGGGCACTGCGGCAGCATCCACAGAGGGCACTGCGGCACTATCTAAAAAGGGGCTGCCCAATCTTGACGTGTGCTAACTGAGCCGCCGGACTGCATTTAGCGACACTTAAACTGGAAAGCTGGATTGTTGAAATAAGCACGTGGATAAATATCTCAAATTTTAAACCTAGCGCTATTATTATAGTAATATAGTGTTATATTAGTTCAAATAACTAATTGATTAACAATAATTTTGTATTGTATCAAATTTGAAAGTAATGCGGGCCGTCAACTTCCCATTTTTTCTATATGCGGCCCACTTACCCGGCCGAGTTTGAGACCCCTGGTGTAGTAGATCCCTGAATCGCTCATATCCATAGGAACAGCCATACTTATTTTACAGATTATGGCTCTCGTCCTCCTCGCTGCTCCCTCACATTACTATAGGGAGGGAGAGATACAAGAAAAATGTATGGGAGTCCAGCATGGAAGCGGGATCAATATCCAGGGGCATTAATGTGTTTTCTCCAATAAGGACCAGTAATTACCTGATGAAGGCTCTATAGTTTTTGGTGATGAAATGATGGTATAACTATGGTTATCCTGCAGGAAAATATAATTTATGACTAGCTAGTTTGGTTGCTTCCTTTAGAAATTAAGCTAGTCCTAGCTCAACTATATTTATGCAAGTAAGAAATGTCCTTGTCTAAACTCCTTAGATACCCAAGGGTGTATTGCTATACATCCCTCTAGGCTTCCACACTTAGTGGCTGAGCTAGTGAGGGGCTGGTAACGCATGTGCCAAGGGTGCCAGGGCTCTCACCAGAAAGTTTCATTGCATTGGTTAGGGTATTTAGATACACGGCTAGGGCAGGAAAATTAATCTTTGCCCTAGGTGAGGAAAAGCCATGCTACTAGAGATGAGCAAACCAATTCGGCACTAATCAAATTTGAATTTCCCAAAAGTTTCAGAATTGCCGAAATCCAAAACTTGTGAGGTTTGCGACGCACAAATTGTCAAAAAGGCAGCCGGTACATTTTGCAGATTATAGAAAAAAAAAGGAGAAGAGGAGATTTATAAAAAAAAATGCTCTCCACCTCCCCTGGTCTTCCGTAGCGACACGTCCCAGCCGGAAGGTTAGGTGACGTAGCTGTCTCATGTGATTGTTGCAGCTAATCACAGGCTGCAGTGGTCACATAGATCAAAACTATGTCATGACGTAGCTGTCCCCATGTGACCGATGTAGCCGTAGCTGTCCCATGTGACCGCCGCAGCTTGTAATTGGCTGCAACGATCACGTGGGACAATTACGTCATCTGAAGGGAAAGTGGTGAGTATGTTTTTTTTGTGGAATCGCAAGTGCCCTGATTGCCTTGTATGACTTTGAAACCTATCTACCGATCGGTAGTAGATGGATAGATAGATAGATAGATAGATAGATAGATAGATAGATAGATAGATAGATAGATAGATAGATAGATAGATAGATAGATAGATAGATAGATAGATAGATAGATAGATAGATAGACAGTACACATATCTAGGTATATAAATATATATATATATATATATATATATATATATATATATATATATATACACATTACAGCCAAATATGTCACATAAGTCATGACATCACAGTATCAGTGATTCCATACAAGTCATGATGATGTCACAATATGAAGAGATGATAAAAGTTCCAGTTCCGGACACATCCGCTGAGGGTGATAGAATTTGTGGAGAGAGATTTTTGCTTATCAATTGTGCAAAAATGTCAAATAAAAAGCGCAAACGTCGCTTTATTATCGAATCTGATACAGAGGACGCCGGCAGTGATGACCAGGTGAGTGGCGGCTTGAATGTGAAGATATTTTAGTTACTATTTTTATTTGTGATTACAATTTTTGGGATTATAAAGGTAAGATAGTAACTTTTTTCTTTTTTCCTTCATAGTTACTGGTCAAGAAAAAGTGCCGTGAGATTTTTGAGTCGGACACACAGGACAGCGGCAGTGATGAGAATCTACATCAGGTCGGCGGTCACTTCTCTACAGTATTTAGTTACACTTTTATATTGTTTCTTCTCCTTCATTTTAATTGTTTCGGTCTTATGTTTCGTTATTCCAGTCTCACCCGCCTATTCCAAGGTCTCCAAGTAGCCTTGAGGATGATGATGGTTTCTTTGGTCCTTCCCTGTTACATATAGAGTCAGGTATACAATAAAGTTGTTTTTTTTTATTAGGAAAACTAAATTACTGATAAGTTTATGACGCTATTTGTTGTATTTTCCAGAGCCCAATTCTCCACTCAGCTTCGTGCAGAAGGAGACAAGGTAGAGTATTTCTATATAAACCATGTTATCTAGTTCATGTTATCTGGTCACTAGGTGGCAGTATAATTACTCTCAGATAAGCTGTTATGTGTGTTTCCATATTGTGTATGTTCTTAGAATATTTCCATTATTAATATGTGAACTTCTATTATGTTTTATTATCAGGAGACAGGAGCGTCCCATCAATAACTGTTTCCTGAGAGACCTGACTTCTCCCAGATCCAAATATGTGACCAATTTCCATCAGCACAAACAGGAGCTGACAAGACGTCTGTACGAGTTCTACAACCAGAGCGTCTTTGACAATCAGGTATACGGTCAGAAAACCTCCGCGTATCATAGATGTAAAGGCGTCTCTGTCATATTTCTAGATTTTCTCCTTCCTTCTTCTGTAGCTTCCTGAACACATGGACATCAGCTGGAATAAAAGGCTGAGAAAAACATGCGGTCGCACCGGCTTCCTTAATAACAATGAGGATCGCAGCGCCATTATCCAACTATCGGACAAAGTCTGCGATTCTGCAGGTCGGTGTCACATCATGGACCATTTCTAGATCTGCTGCTGTGAAATCTTCCAAGTGTCGTTAATACTGATTGTAATTATTTCCTCCTCTGTCTTCAGAACGAGTTAAAAACACATTGATCCATGAGATGTGTCACGCTGCCTGCTGGATCATCGATGGACGAGCGGAGGATTGCCATGGCCGGCTATGGAAGTTCTACTGTGAGGAGGCCAACCTGGCTCACCCTGAGCTGCCACCCATTACACAACACCATGATTATGAGATCCACTACCCGGTGGTCTATGAATGCTCAGGGTGCCAATTCAGGTAAGATGCCATCTGTTATAAAAGCAAACATTGTGTCAAGCAGAGAAAGACCGGCCCTGAGGCTGGAGGGGTCATGTTCTAGTATTTCTGCCCTTTTTCGGTAATATTTGAGTATGTATAATGGGTTAGTTACCACCACTGCTTGCTTTACTGTTGTCTGGAGACTAGTCTCTACACAAAGAATATTAGGGGGTTACATCAGTTATTCTGGATCTGTTTGGGTTTTTAGGATTTGTCTTTAATATAAGCTTTTTCTCCACCTAGAGTTGGACGATGGACAGAGTCTCTTGACACCGAGAGGTTTCTGTGTGGCTCCTGTCACAACAAGATGGTCCTCGTGACCAAGAACTGAGAAGATCCATCAGTAGCCATCATGCTCCATCATCAGCCAGAATAAAGACCAGCAAAGATGGCAGCACATAGAAGAAGTCATCCAGAAGACCTGTGGAAAGTGACATCTCTATCTTCCACCACAATATGGTCATGTCATATATTTTGGGGCGGCACGGTGGCTCAGTGGTTAGCGCTGTTGCCATGCAGGATCGGGGTCTCGTATACAATCTGACCTAGGACAACATCTGCATGGAGTTTGTATGTTCTCCCCGTGTTTGCGTGGGTTTCCTCCGGGTACTCCGGTTTCCTCCCACAGTTAAAAAAAATATACTGATAGGTCAAGGATGGTGATCCCTGTACAGCGCTAAACTATATGCTGGCGCTATAAAACCAACCACAGGATATAAATCCATCATTAAATAAAACATCTCTTATAAAGGACAATTTTTGGTTGTAATGTTGTATGGCGTCAGTAACTGAGTGTACAGAATATTTACAAGAAAATGACGGACCATAGAATCGTGTGCTAAACTGGAAGAGGCAAAGAGGTTCTGCAGCAGCTGAGACGTGTAATATAACATTGTACAGAGCCCCAACCGCTGCTGCTACATCTGCATATAAACAAGGGGAGTTTCATGTCAGTCATTAAGACAACACCTAGAGACTATTACATAGGAACAGATTCTGCCCATTCCCTTCACCCTGGACAAGGAGCGCTCCTGCCGCTGATCTCCCTTGTAGCCGCCATCTTCCTCTGTTGGCAGAGATGGGTTCAGTACCCGGAAGCTGCATGTGGCACTATATGATGGGCACACGGGCGCTGCTAGAATCTGGAAACATCTTGGACACAATGATGGAAAAGTAAGACATGAACATTAAGTAGCGCCAACATTTTTCCCGCTGTTTACCAACCACAGAATAATTGCTCCATCATAAGTATGTGAGGAAGTGGAGGTCGGGGCAAGATGGTGGATACCAGGGATGTCGCAAAAAAAGACACTGCAAATTTTATACAATTCCCATCAGTTTGAGAGGAACAATCTTAGTTACGCCTCAGGCTGGCAAGATGAATGACCGACAGACAAAGGGTAAAGTGCCCCCCTCCTTAATATACAGTCTTTCTGATTAGGCCTCATGATGGTGGCTGCTATCTGCGTTACTATCAGGCCTAGTGATCTTCGAGATGGTGGCTGCTTTGTGAAAGGCTCTGCCAGCCTGAAATGGACGACTCAACCGTTAATCTTTACTAATGCTGCCCACTGACCGGGACACCTCTCTGTATTGGATCATGTCTCTCTCTCGTGCGCCCTTCACCACTACCCGCCCAGCTATCCGTACAGGGGATCTCACTGACCACCCCTGCTCGCTCTTCAGGACCTGTGGCCATCCCAGGCGCAACAATAGATACTAACGTAGTACGGTCCTCACTAGTACAACACGGGCGTCTTAGTCTCAGCTCCTCACTATTGGTTTCTCTTTTTCCACTTCCAGCAACACCTTTCCTCTATATGCCAACACTGAACTTTGGGGGGTTCACCGCTCTTTTATAGTCTGGGCACCGCTTCCCAGGCACGATGACGCACATTCGCTCAATTGTCCACCATAACCCTGTTACATAACAACATATGCAGCCTTAAAATGGCGTCCGGGCTTATTTTTCTGGCATCCTAAATTTAGATGCGAGCAAACCGAACACCTTGCCTTACCTGATAAAATAAACTGAATAAGATGCAATATGTACACAATGTCTTCTGTGGCCGGATTAACCACCCTCTTCCATGTTAGTGTAGCGCCCATGGCCGCGGGCCGTCGGGTTCACTCACCTCCCGACGCCCGCAGCCATGGATCTGTGAGCGCTGGCCCTCGTCTCCCTCCTAGGAGATGCCAGCGCTCACTTCCGCTCCATCCGGCCGGGTCCCGTTGGGTGCGCGCGCACGCTCGCACCCGCTCTTAAAGGGCCAGCGCGTGCACATGAAAACAATTATCATTAACCCACGTGATTCCCTGCCCTATAAGAATGCCCCAGCCCTTCTGATCCTTGCCTGAGCGTTGTTAGTCTTTCCCTGTCTGTCTCGCAAATGGTCCCTTAGTGTCTCCCGTTCCAGCTGTTACCCGTCCCCTGTTACCGTTCCTGTATTCCGCATTGTTCCTGTGCCTACCCGTGTTCAAGTGTCATCTGCCACGTCAAGTGCCATCTGCCACGTCAAGTGCCGTCTGCCACGTCAAGTGCCATCTGCCACGTCAAGTGCTATCTGCTCATCGGATACTGCCCGCCACGTCTGGCGCCACTTTCCGCACCTGCCTCCATCCGTGCTGAAGCCACAGTCACCGTCCGGACTATTTCAGGTACCTAAGCATTACTGTCTGCTATCTTACTTTCACATAGACTGTGACCTGGTCAGCTGCCTCCCCGCTACGGCGGAGCAGCCTAGTGGGTCCACAAACCCAGTGACCGTGACAGTACGCTCAGGCCATGGAACACGCTGGCCAGCCCAAGACCCCAGTACAGAAGATTCAGACAGAGATGCATGACCTACGCACTCGTCAGGATCAACTCCTTGAGGCGGTGAATTCTATTCTGGTCCGCCTGCATCTACTCGCTGTTCCACACCCGGTTCTTCCTCCAGAAGCTGTTGCCGTGCCACTCCCTGTTGCTCCCCCTGTTTGTTCCGGATCCTCAGTTCCTCTGCCTCTCCCTCCTCGCTATGACGGTGACCCCAGAGCATGTAGAGGATTTCTCAATCAATGCACGGTGCATTTTAGGCTACGGCCTCATCTCTTCCCCTCCGAGGAGGCTAAAGTAGCGTTCATCATCTCCCTCCTCGCTGGCAAGGCCCTCGCATGGGCAAACCCAATCTTGGAGCAACAAGGACCTGTATCCGCGGACCTAGCCTTGTTCCTGCAGTCCTTTCGTGCCGTGTTCGAGGAGCCGGGTCGAACATCCTCTGCCGCAGCCACTCTGTTGACCCTCAAGCAAGAAGGCTCCACAGTAGGGGAGTATGCGATCTCCTTCCGTACCCTAGCAGCCGAGCTGGCATGGAACAATGAGGCACTGGTGGCGACCTTCTGGCAGGGACTGTCCTCTCACATCAAGGACGAACTGGCAGCCCGCGACCTTCCTTCTACCTTGGATGCCCTCATCCTGTTAGCCACCCGGGTTGATATGAGAATCCAGGAGCGCTCTCAAGAGGTTCGTCAGGAGAGCCGGGCCCACAGACCAGCACCCCCTGCCCAGAGACCACTATTGTCCACTCCTAGTGCGCTACCTGAGGAACCCATGCAGGTAGACAGAGTCCGGTTATCTGAACAGGAGAAGCAGCGCAGACGCTCCTCTGGACTTTGCATGTATGGCGGCCTCAAGGGTCATTTTGTGCGTCAATGCCCACAGAAACCGGGAAACTCCAGTACCTAGGGTTGGTTGGAGAGGCAACTCTAGGTGGAACGTCTCCAAACGTTAAAACCTCTTCCAAATTATCGATACCTGTGGCCATCGTCACCGGACAGGCATCACATCCTTCCTCCGCCTATCTTGACTCTGGAGCGGCTGCTAATTTTATCCACCAAGATCTAGTGGATCGGTTTCAACTACCCACAGTCCGTCTGGAGAGACCCCTGGCAGTTGCCTCGGTGAATGGTCTACCGCTGCCTGATCCAATCATGCTCATCACTGAGCCGGTGACATTACGGGTCGGAGCTCTTCACTCGGAACAGATCTCCTTCCTGGTACTACCCAAGGCTATCAATCCTATCCTGCTGGGTCTGCCATGGCTCCGTCTACACGCCCCGACACTCGACTGGAGTTCTGGAGATGTTCTTCAATGGGGTTCCAGATGCCATAGCCATTGCCTGTCACAAGTCCGTCCTGTTGTGCCCCCTCTGCCGCAGTCACTCTCCGATCTACCTTCTCAGTATGCCAGTTTTGCAGATGTCTTCTGCAAACGAGAGGCTGAGACGTTGCCCCTACATCGGAGTTATGACTGTCCCATTGAACTGGTTCCCAATGCTTCTCTTCCCCGTGGACGAGTATATCCTCTCTCCTTGCCAGAGACGTTATCAATGTCAGCCTATATCAAGGAGAACTTGGAGAGGGGTTTTATTCGAAAATCTTCCTCCCCGGCCGGGGCAGGATTCTTCTTCGTTAAAAAGAAAGATGGATCTCTCCGACCCTGCATTGACTACCGTGGTCTCAATCAGATCACGGTCAAGAACAAGTACCCGTTGCCACTCATTTCCGAGCTGTTTGATCGCATACGAGGAGCCAAAAATTTTTCCAAGCTAGATCTGCGGGGGGCCTATAATCTAATCCGGATTCGCCGGGGTGACGAATGGAAGACGCCATTTAACAACCGCGATGGGCACTACGAATACCGAGTGATGCCCTTCGGACTGTGTAACGCTCCCGCAGTATTTTAGGAGTTCGTTAATGACATCTTCCGAGATCTCCTCTATACGTGTGTTGTAGTTTATCTCGATGATATTCTAATCTTCTCCCCAGATCTGATGACCCATCGGAGGCACGTTCGTCAAGTTCTTCTGCGACTAAGAGAGAATCGCTTGTATGCCAAGTTAGAGAAATGCTCATTTGAAAAGAGGTCTCTGCCCTTCCTGGGCTATGTCATCTCGGATCAAGGCCTTAAGATGGACCCTGAGAAGTTAAAGTCTGTCCTGGAATGGCCACGTCCTCAAGGCCTAAGGGCCATACAGCGGTTCCTGGGATTCGCCAATTTCTACCGGCAGTTTATTCCGAACTTTTCTTCTCTGACGGCCCCCATCTCTACCCTTACCAAGAAGGGTGTGAACGCCCATGTGTGGACTCCGGAGGCAGAGTCCGCATTCATTAGCCTCAAGAAAGCCTTCACTTCAGCTTCGATCCTCCATCACCCTGACATATCTCGGCAGTTCTCACTGGAAGTGGACGCTTCCTCTGTTGGTGCAGGCGCACTTCTGTTCCAGAGGAGCTCCAAAGGAAAGGCAGTAGTGTGTGGCTACTACTCAAGACTGTTTTCCTCTGCTGAGCGCAATTATTCCATTGGAGATCGGGAGCTACTGGCTATCAAATTGGCCCTGGAGGAGTGGAGACATCTTCTGGAGTGCGCTGCTCACCCCATCCTGATCTTCACCGACCACAAGAATCTCACTTACCTTCAGTCCGCTCAAAGACTGAATCCTCGTCAAGCCAGGTGGTCACTGTACTTCACCCGTTTCCAATTTCTGCTCCACTACCGTCCCGCGGACAAGAACGTGAGGGCCGATGCCCTGTCCAGATCATTAGAAACGGAAGACACGGTGGAGTCCCTTCCGACGATCATAGACCCATCCTGCGTTGTCACCGCCAATCCTCTGCAGCTTAGAAATATCCCTCCAGGGAGAACTTTTGTTCGGTTGGCTGACAGAAAAGGGATTCTCCGCTGGGGACACAGTTCTAAACTGGCTGGGCACGCTGGTGTCCGTAAAACACAAGACCTGGTCGCTCGTCACTTCTGGTGGCCCACGCTACCTAAAGATGTTCTGGACTTTGTCTCTGCTTGCACGGTGTGTGCCTCTAACAAGGTGGCTCACAGCAAGCCTGCCGGCCTGCTTCAACCCCTGCCTGTACCCAGTGCCCCCTGGCAGCACATCGCTATGGACTTCGTCACGGACCTTCCTCTCTCGGCAGGATGCAACACCATCTGGGTGGTGGTGGACCGGTTCTCTAAGATGGCACATTTTATCCCGCTAACCGGCCTACCCTCTGCTCCTCGACTGGCAAGCTTCTTCATTCAGCACATCTTCCGCTTGCATGGCTTGCCTCTTCACATTGTGTCCGACCGGGGGGTTCAGTTTACCTCCAAGTTCTGGTGAGCCCTCTGTAAACTCCTGGATGTGAGTTTGGACTTTTCCTCTGCCTATCACCCCCAGTCCAATGGGCAAGTTGAGAGGATCAACCAGATCATGGAAAATTACCTCCGCCACTTCATCTCTTCACAGCACGATAACTGGGTACAGCTTCTACCATGGACAGAGTTTTCATATAATAACCACACAAGTGAGTCCACCACCTCCACTCCGTTTCACATCGTGTACAGTCAACATCCCAGAGTTCCTCTTCCAGTGTCGACTTCATCTCAGGTACCCGCTGCTGACTCTGCATATGGGGACTTCCTGCAAATCTGGCAACAGACCCGGTCCTCTATCACCACAGCTCATGATTCATGGGCATAGGGAACACAAGGGCGCAAACCAGTGTCCTGATGGTTTCTCATTGTGATTTTACTAAAGGCCCAGTCTCCTCAGTGTTGGGAGGGTGACGTAGGTTAAGGTCTAGTGTACCTGAATAATAGGGGGACCACTATGTTCTCATTGGTAATAAGCAACTTATCTTCAAGACCTCAATTTCCACCTCTTAGTGGTTTTGGTCTCTATCATTGGTTGTAATCAGTGGCAGGCTGTCCTGCGATTCTGTTTTCAAAATTTATGAACATTAAATATTTAATTTAGTTTGTTTTTTCAATTTTTTTCTTTTGTCTATTTTTCCCATGGCGACACATGCCGGTCAATTGTAAATGATCTGCTATTTTTTTTCTTTTCTTAGATTTAACAAGAATTTTACACGTTTCTATTATGTTCCATTTTTCTACAATTATCTTAATTCCTTCAATAAAAAATTAAATGTGAATTTTATTGTCATGTCAAAACTTCTTTCTTTTTCCATAGGCAAAGAAACACAAATAAGATAATGAGAAGAAAATTAAGTTGTCATCGTTTCTGTAGTGGGAATAAATTGTGGAGAACAGTAACAGTATGTTCTGCTCAGTGTCAAGACCGGTAGAGAAACATACAATGAAAAGATGTAGTGTTAAGAAATGAAGGGATTTATACATTAAAGTGATACTCCACCCAAAAAAAAATACAGCAATAACCCAAAGCGGAGACGCCCACCCTAGCCCCGAAGTCCCACCTACGTAATCCCTGCCAATCAGAGATCCAGAGGGTCCTCTTGAAGGCCCGTCCTGAACCCTGACTGTACGTTGAGGTCCAGAAGTGTAACATGAAGACCCTCAACCCAATGCAAAATCGGTAAAATGGCCCCTCAACTATCATGTGCCATTTATAATAGAGGTGTCTGTTTATGTGGCAGAAGGGCCTCCAAAGATTGGGTGCAACTGCTTCCTTTGCACCCCAATAACTAAGCTACTGCTGAGGTCTCAGACAATTGTTGTCAAGACCCACCCGGGAATCTGTATAGAGAATGACTCATTTGCTATGTAGGTTCCCAGATTGGTGATGACAACCACTGCCTGGAACCTGAGAGTACAGACGGGTTGCAGGAGCTGCCTGCCAGAGGTCTCCATGGTTCCCCGATTGGTAGGGATTGCGTAGGTGAGACTTTGGAACTAGGCTGCACGCAGTGGCATAGCAATTGCAACCCGGCCCCGAAGCCAGGGGGCCCACGGTCCCTTACAGCACGTCTATAAAAAGTTACTATAGTAACAGTGCCCTATGTAATAAAATACACGGGCTCTTGTTACTATAGTGTTAACAATATACTTACCCTCCTCGTTCCTGAGCACAGCCGAGGTACTGGCGTCTCTTCGCGACATGACGTCACGACGTTGTGTGCCGCGTATAACGTTACAATGTTGGATGGCATCAGGACCTTCACCGAAGAGGAGCGTGAGTAAAATATTATGGTCTTCTGGGCCCTGTATCTAAGCCTATCCCATGGTAGGCATGCATTTATAGCCCATGTGTATCTAATCCTATCCATAGCTATAGGGTCGTAGTGCTATAGATATGCTGTCTCCTATATATATATTGTAATGACGGGGTAGGGAGACAGACAGGTGAGCCCTAATCTACCCGCCACTCAGTCCCTGCCTACTTGCACGGCCCGCCCTAGGCGACGGCGTACAACTGGGCGACGGTCCCTACGCTCAATATGTGCACGACAGACAAACAGACAAGGGTACACAGAAGCTAAGGGAAATGGCGCAGTTGCCCACGGCAAGACCGTGAGGAATAGGCATAGTGAACGAGCCGAGTCAAACCAGGAGTGTACGAGGTACCAAACGCAGTGAAGGAGCGTAGTCAGTAAAGAAAGGGTCAAAATTAAGCAAGGTCAATAATGATAGCAGGAGCAGCAGAGCCAGGAAACAGGAAAGAATCACATATGGTTGTGTTCAGATGGCACTGGTTTCTTTTGGGTGCTCGAGGTAGGGTCCCAACCCGGGTATAGGTTAAGAATTTGTAGTCGGCACACCTTGCTTGTGTTACAAAAATATATATTTTTATTGGATGGATGCCAGAGGCTACATGTGTGACGTTGACGTTTCGGTCAGACAGACCTTCGTCGGGCACTGAGCCGTGCTGGGGACTGGATCGGTGCAAAGTATAATGCGTATGTAGCGCTGCTGTGGTCAGTAATCGGCGGCTTACCGCTCTGAATGGGCGCCCATCCATCCAATAAAAATATATATTTTTGTAACACAAGCAAGGTGTGCCGACTACAAATTCTTAAAGGAAAGAATCACAGGCAGAGACAAGCAGCAAATGAAGGTATAAATAGACCGAGGGCGGGAGCTAGAACCGTCTGTCCAGGCTGTGATAGGTTCTCCCACTCCTGAGCCTACCAGTCTGAGTGGTAGCAGATCTAGTCACTCTCTCAGACCTAGGAGCAGGTGCAGACTGATTAACCACGGGCGTCCACACAGAAGCTGTGTCTGGCAGATCCTTTACATATATATATATATATATATATATGTATATATATACACACACACACACATTTTTTTTTTTGGGGGGGGGGCTTATGTATTGGGGCTATTGCCTCTGATGTTTAAAGACTTTAGTGATGCCCCTGGCTGCTAGTGTTGCATCATTGGGTCACTTAGGAGACCTAACGATGCAGCTGGAAGCTGCGGGCCATCGACCATGAGAATAAGTTGGGGGAAACCAAGAATAACTTTTACATCGGGGGCCCATGGGCCTTTAGCTACACCCCTTGCTGGGCATCTACACGTCAGGTATTTTCTTAGCTGTATTTTCAGCTTATGCTCGGAGTATTTCCCTGTCAGATGTATTAGTAACTTGGATAACCATTCTGGAGCATCTTTTCTTAGATCTCTGTATTGTGCTGTTCCTCTGTTATTGCTCCTGATACCAGTCCCTTTGTCAATGGGGTGTGTACCTGACACCTCCCATTGACACTGTCCAATCAGTGTTGACAGTTGTCAGACTGTTTGGAAAGTCTTCTGGGCTTTTTCCAGCATCTACCGCTCTCGGAGCGTGCTTGTCGAACACATTTTTCTGAGAATTGGATGTTTTTATTTTCCAGTCTAAATATAAGAAGCTACGAGTCATTCTTCCCATTAATGACTGAAAATTCAGTTCCCGCAATTGGAACCTAGAAAACAGTGTGCTAATTGGTGGATCAGAATAATGTGAATTTCCCTAAGTTCATTCGCATTAGTGTAGTCTAATCTTCTTCATGCCCCACTATGTGGTGACATTTTAGGCCACAGGCCTAGAAATCTGATGCCCTCAACCAAACAGATAATGGGAAAGACTGGATTTATGTGCCTTCAGAGGGTCTGGAAATCTCTGGAATCCCATGGTATCATTGGTTGTACTAGAAATCTGTCACCATGTCATTGGATGTTCACCATATATCAATAGCTACCTTTGGGATGTTCCAGCCTTCTCGGGTGCGGATTTTTTTTATTTGTATGGGGTATATGGACCCACTAGGGCACTACCGCCATAGCAGAGTGGCAGCTGGCCAAAAAAACAGTCAATGAAAGTCTAGCACAAGAATACCCGTATGAGAGTCCAGACAGACATGAGATGTAGCAGATGCTTTGGCACATATGATTTGTGGCACAGATGACACTTGGCGTGGCAGATGACGCTTGGCGTGACAGATGACGCTTGGCGTGGCAGATGAAACTTGACGTCGCAGATGACACTTAGCATTGCAGATGACACTGGACGTGGCAGATGACACTTAGCGAGGCAGATGACACTGAACGTGTCAGATGGAACAACACGACTCCAACACTAGACTTCAGCTCAGGAATAAACAAAGTTACAGGGATACAGGAAACAGGATACGGGAACACAGGGAACAGGATACAACTAAGGGACCATTTGCTTAACTAACACGCTCAGGCAAAATGATGAAGGGCAGAGTCCTTTTTAAAGTCCAGGGTTTAAAGTGATTGGCTGGAGAACTTTGCACAGGTGCGCATTGGCCCTTTAAGGCTAGGAGTGATCGCACGCACGCACCATACAGGATACAGTGGGGAGCTGCAGCCGCGTGTGCCGGCGTCTCTGGGAAGGGAGAACCCGGCATGAAGAAATTGTGCTATGGTCACGGCTGCCGGTAAGTTGGACGTGCCGGCGGTCTCAGCAATGACTTTATGGAGTGCTATACGACTCTCACCAGAGTAGTGGATCATTGTACCACAATCAGATTGGTGCTGGCTAACCTTGGTCCAGAGTTTAAGAATTTTCCCTGTTCTTAAAACTAGCACCCATGCAAGCAGGTACGGTCTTTCCTGGTTGGAATCCCATGTCGCCGTCCCCAGAAAAGTCACCAATAGACAACAGGTGCATTGTTAGAGAACATCTTGAACAGATGCAGACACAAAGACAGAAACGAAGAGGTCTATACCGGAAGACCAGACAATTGGTGCAATAAACCAAAGGAGAAGACAGAGACATAACCAGAAGATGAGCCAGGGTTAATAACCAGAACGACAAACAACAAGTACCAGGCGATGGCACCAGAGGTAGCAAGACGATGGCAAAATCCATAGGTGAAGGTCAAGATGCAAAACAGACACAGGCTAGTAGTAAGGAACATGTACCTTAATCCACAGGCAGAGACCCATAGGAGAAATTACCTCTAAATTTGCTGCAAGGAATGACGTCATCAGAGTGGGCCAATTGCCGTGGAAGCCTGACGCGGCCAGTGGCTGTGAGCAGGGAGTCGGCTGCTGGATCGGGTAGGGATGAGTAATATTTCATTCCATTCCATTTTTTAAATGTAGGAGGGTATGAAGATGTTTCAAGGGGAGGAAGACTACCCATGATGTTTTTGGACTAGGTCCACCAATGTATTTAAAATGAGGTGTCTGAATAATTGAGACAATAAAAATAATTATCAGAAATTAATAATTAAAGTGGGAAACCTATAGCGTTCAGATGGGAGCAGAAACCCACATTCCATACAGCAATTGTTATTTAAAGGGGCTGTCCAGTTTAGTAAACGCAATCATATACCTTACTAGGAAATTCGGAGTTAGTAGACGGGAACCTCATGTTCAGGATCCTCATCTCTTAGCCGGGTTGTAGAGCAGTTACAAAGAGCGTCTCTCGCTCTGGAGGACAGTCTTGTCCTGTATTACAAAGACAACCCATTGATTTGAATAAGCAAAGTGTAATGCTTAATTTACCCTGTGGTGGCACTGCAGGGAACACTTACTTCCAGTTTTCTTCACAGATCACAACTGATCGCTGGAGATCCCAGCAGGGGGAGGCTTTGTGATCTGTTTATTGTCAAGAGACCCTTCTAACAAGTAGTGACCATAGTGGAGAACCCGATTAATCTATTCTCTAAGATATTCTAAAGTGCAGGTTAAATCGAAGCTACTATTAAACAGTTCTAGTTGTATTCTGTCTTCTTTGAAAAGCATTTTACATTACATTTTCATTTAAAGGCACAATAAGCCCTTCATTCAAGTGTTTTAATATATGCAGAAAGCTTTATGCTCATGTTCTGCAATAAACCGCCATAGTATCTCCTCCGATAGATTGTAATATACAGCTCGAGGTTCTGTATAAATAAAATAATAAAAAATAGCGGGAAATATATGACCCTGACTTGTCCTCTTTAGTGAATTTAGTACACTATTCATTACATGGTGTAATATACACTATATGGACAAAAGTATTGGGACACTTACACATGACACCTTCAGGAGGTTTTATGACATCTCATTCTAAATCCATAGACATTAATATGGAATTGGTCCCCCCCCCCCCCCCCCTTTGCAGTAAAACATCTTCCACTCTTCTGGGAAGGCTTTCTACAAGATTTTGGAGTGTATGTGGGAATTTTTGGCCATTTATCTAGAAGATCATTTGTGAGGTCAGACACTGATGTTGGGGGAGGGGGCATGGCTCACAATCTATGCTCTAGTTCATCTCATAGGTGTTGGATGGGGTTGAGGTCAGGGCTCTGTGTGGCCAGTCAAGTTCTGCCACCCCAAACTCCCCCCAACCACGTCTTTCTGGACCTTGTGCACTGGGGCGCAGTCATGCTGGAACAGAAAAGGGCCGAACCCCAAACTGTTCCCATAAAGTTTGAAGCTACAATTATCCAAAATGTCTTGTTATCCTGAAGTATTAAGATTTCCATTCTCTAGACTAAGGGGCCTAGACCGACCCCCTAAAAAGAACCCCATATTATTATCCCTCATCCACCAAACATTACATCTGGCACAATGCAGTCAGGCAGGTAACATTCTCCTGGCATTCACCAAACCCAGACTCGTCCATCAGACTCCAGATAGAGAAGCGTGATCCATCACTCCACAGAACATGTTTCCCCTGCTCCAGAGTCCAGTGGCGGCGGCTTTACACCACTTCATCTGACGCTTGGCATTGTGCTTGATTATGTAAGGCTGGCATGCAGCTGCTCCTCCATGGAAAACTATGCCATCAATTTGTTGGTGCAGAGTTTTTGTGCGGATGTTAATGCCAGAGGAGGCTCATACTCCGGTTATTGAGTCAGCAGAGCGTTGGCGACTTTTGTGCATTTTGTGCATTAGCGCTAGCTAAGCGGAGTGGCAGCTGGCCAAGTCACAGTCTATACAAAGTCTATGCAAAGTCCTAGCACAAGGGTACCAAGGGAGACAGTAGCAGACAGGGGCTTTGGCAAAGATGGAACTTGACGTGGCAGGTAGCGCCAGACGTGGCAGATGATACCAGGAGTGGCAGATGACACCAGACGTGGTGTATAACTGCAGGCATGGTAGATGGCACAACACGACTCCAATACTAGATAAGGCTCAGGAACAAACACAGCACGGGATGCAGGGTACAGATAGCAGGGCACGGGACACAGGATACAGGTAGCATGGCATGGGAACACTGGGAGCAGGATACAACTAAGGGACCATTTGCAATACGAACGTGGGTGAACAACAATGCTCAGGCAGGGAGAGGAAGGGCAGATCCCTTTTTATACTCCAGGGTGATCTGGGGATACGTTAGGGAACCTTTAACATGTACCTAGCACCCTGTGTCCAAAGCTGAGCCGGATGGCCGTGATTGCTGGTGTCTCCTAGGACGGAGACGCTGACAGGATGTCAGAGATCCGTGGTCGCAGCCATCGCAGGGTAAGGAATGGTGGCGGGCCGCGACCGACGCCGTGACACTAGCTTTCCACAGAATCTTTTTTTTTTTTGGTATATAAATCTCTATAGTTATGTTACCTTACCCTACTGATCCGCCTGTGTAATTGTTCTAGAATTCTAGTATTATGTTTATGAAACAGGAAACTCAGGATGAGCAGAACTAAAGGTCCCACCAACCAATGTAAATGTATCTGTAGATGCAATCCATGAAGCCTTACCAGCCATTTTGGGGAGACCGGGGCATGGCTTAAATGCCCCGATTTTTGGGATTGAAATGTTGGTAAGTATTTACCGTGGAGCATGGAGTATGGAGTATTTTTTTACAATACTGTGTGGGTGTGAGGAGATGAGGGGCCAGCGGGACAGACACTTTCTCCTAGCCAGAAGTTTTCTTTAGTTATACCTTACAATTTGGTTTCCAATAACTAAAATCAAAATAGATTATATCAAATATTGCCATAATATTTATTTTTGTTAATTCATTTTTTATATGGCGTTCCGAAAAGACAATTCCTAATTCCCACAGCAAATTAATTTTGCCTGCTTCTACAATAATTTATTGTGCGGCCTACATTCAATTACATATCCACAGTAAAAACACAAAGATAAAAAATAGAGGATTATTCCGATAGATAGTTTAGGAAAGCAATTGACTTAATGGAAACACTGTGCGGATCCTATATAATATAGGAAAGGATGGAGTAACTCGATGGAAATTATGAGGTGATTTCTGCTCTGCTGAAAACAAGGCCTCATTGTATCCTGCCATGCATGGGGCCTTGAAGCAAAGCTCAGACTTTTTTACTATTTTAAATTATATATAAGGAAATTTTATGAATATCGTTTCCCTAATGCGGAAATGTATTGCACCCATACGGGGCTGTAGACTTTCTCCTTACTCTGTGTCACGGCTGTGGGGTATGTGGACCCAATAGGCCCTTCTGCCGTAGCGAAGTAGCAGCTGGCCAAACAATAGTCAATGGAAGTCTCTAGGATAAGAGTACCTGGGTAGGAGTGTGACAGACACTTGGCGTGATGACACTTGGCGGGATGACTCTCGGCACACATGACACTCGGCACAGATGACACGTGATGTGACACTCTATCTGTGACTTTATTTACTACAGTTTTAGTCTTGGGTGGGTCAATCGATTTTTAAGGCGAGCTCGAAAACACAGGTGTCACCTGTTTAGCCCCATTAGATAGCTTGTTGGGGTTGCATAGCTTTTCCCGAATGCAATTCTCAGGGTGACAGACTTCCATAGTCTAGTTATCTGAGACCAACTCACACCCTCTAAATCTGAAGCAAACTGGACACTATTGTATTTAAGAAATCTGGCTTCTTTCAAGGAAAATGTAAAAAAAAACGGTAACGGGAAGGATTTATCAAACAGTGGATCTGGAGGTGGGGTTCATTTAATCCTTTCTGTCTTGCAGTGGTTACGAGAAATGATCAAACACTACAAAGGTACATTTTCCCAAAAGGTCAATGGATTGCTTGGTACATGCTTTGCCAGTCCGGTTTTGAAGACCCTCTCAGACTCAATCTCTATTTATTTCTGCAGACTAGAGGTAGGCAATTATTTGGGTCACTAAACTGGGCATGTTCTGGCTACTATGGTTTACTCAGCTCGAAAGCTTTAGAATCAAGTTTCTACTGGAATTAGGATGCACTACCAGTGGCTTTGACCCATTTTCTCCTCATCTTTGGCTATGTCCATGGTGGCCCTAGTGTTGCTGGAAGTGTGATCCCGTTGTATGAATGAGACCTACCAAAATTGATGCTGGTGCTGAAGTCTGATAATGCTTCTATCAGTAACTCCTTTCTTTTTATTCTTAGAAATCCACATTCCTTCGAACTCTCTACTGCTGAATAGACATAAGTTCCACATGGATGGAAGACCATTTAAGAGTTGATGATGGGGAAAGTTCTCCCCGTGATCCCATATTCTTGCCTGGGTAAAAAATGACCGGGGAAATCCAGCAGACTATTGACTCTTGGATGCATCAAAGCAACTGGCCCATCATGTGGCTTCTCTTCTCTAGGCTCAGGAGTTGAAGTATGGTATGGCAGCTTTTGATTCAACGTTTATGCAGTAGGAAAGATAGAGAAGATGTTGGACATTCAGTCAATGGAGACTGTAGACAAGCTCCCCGTGTGAGATCTGCCGAGTCATTAACAGTGGTCTCATCAACTGTACTTCCTTGGTTGGTGCATTACGACTCTTCTTTAGACAAAGTGTGAGTAACTAGCCTTATTGTATTCCCATGCCACCCTCTGTACCCGAGTGCCTTAGTTATTCCTGAATTTATAGACCCGGGAGCGTGTTGGCCAGGATGAGATAGTCTACATTATTAAATTCCCTATAACCAGTTTTCCTTGTTCTAAAGACTAGCTACTCTGGGACTTGGTTTGGCCTTAACCTGCCTTCCTATATGACACTTAGGTACTGTGTTTGGTGCTGCTCCTCCATTACTGACCTCAGCGACACGGGCAATGCCATTATTCCGAGCTCCAATTCTGCTTGACTGTTAATGACCGTTAACAACCTTGACTAGACGACTGCAAGTTTTTTCAAAGCCTTGCTCTATTGAGCTTTCCCTACTCTGAACTCAACTATATTTATCCACAGATTTAACCTACTGGAGAACCATCTTGCATTGGGGCCATCAAAGTACCAAAAACCCATCCCAAGGTTTTGAGAAAAAGAGGTCCTATCGGTGAATTGTGCAATCCGGTGAGGTTCTTTAAAGGGCTTGTCCAGTTTAGAAAACAATTTTCATATCCCATTTTTTAGGTAATTTGGAGTTAATAGAGGGAGGTCCTTTGCGAAGAGCATCTTTCGATATGGAGAACCTGTCTTGCCTGAATTACACAGACAGCCTATTGATATGAATTGGCACTGTGTAGCACGGCAATGAGAAATAAGGAGACAATTGGTTTCTTTCACTTCTTTATTATTGTGGAATAAAGCAGTAATAAGACTCGAGGCCCACCCTGTAGGCATCTAATATTTGTGTCCGACCAAGCAGCCATTGTTCCTACTGCGCCTCTGTGGATCACTGTGGGAACCACTTCACTACATCATGGCCTATTCCAAGAATAAATGAGGAGCCCTCTGTTCTTGGTTGTACCACGTTGCTGCTATGCCACTATGGGTCCTCATGGCGGTAAACCACTACCTTTCGCAGTATCGCTGGTAACACACACGTGCGGTTGCTTGCAGATGTCACAAGCAATCTGATTTACACTGCCAAAAGAGAAACGGTGCCTCCGCGTTAGTCTGTAGTACACAATTCGATTTACAGGCTAGCTCCCAAGTTTCGAAGGCGCTGTTCTCCCAGCATAAGTACTAGACTTGACTTTTTTCCTCTGTTCCTTGCTGGTAGGGATGTAATTCAGCCTCCATTCACTTCTTAAGGCTGAGGAGGGTCCTAACTCTCCCTCACAGGGTGCAACATCCCTCCCTGTCTCCACACGTGTGGTCCACGGCACACGCTGCCCGGCTTCTCCCACCTTACCTCATAGCGGCTCCACACTCTATTGAGAGAAGTGATGCAGAGCCAGCATCCGCAAGCTCATTCAATCCCCCTACGCAATGGGGCTAGCTCTCTTCACCCCTCTGTGTCAGAGCATCAGGTGTCAAGGCGCTCTGTTCTCGTAGAGCATAAAGCGCAGTCGCCATGGTGAGTTTAATGCTCCCACTCTGTTGCTGACTCAGGGGGCTATGCTCCCTCTGCTGTAGCTATTGACACTGCTCTCCTACCGGCGGTGTTGACAGGCAGCAGAAAGGACAAGCAAAGGACTTCACAGCAGGAAAAAAGGGAAGATATCTCACTGGGTGGGAACAACACAGGACAGGCAAATGGCGTAAATACACATACGGTGCTCAGACTGCATCTGCAAATTTTACCATTCTCTTTAGTATAACCTCCTTACAACTGTGTAATGCTTAATTTCTCCTGTGGCGGCACTGCAGGGAAATTGAACACTGAGGCCTCATGCACACGAACGTAAAAACACCCGTAATTACGGGCCCATAGACTTCTATTGGCCACGGGTACCCTCCCATATGCTTACGGGAAGGTGCCCGTGCCGTATAAAAATATAGAACATGTCCTATATCAGGCCGTAATAACGGCACGGGCAGGCCCAAAGAAGTCTATGGGGCTCCCGTAATTACGGGTGGCTACGTGTGTGCACCCATAATTGCGGGAGCGTTGCTAGGCGACGTCAGGGGATAGTCACTGTCCAGGGTGCTGAAAGAGTTAACTGATCGGCAGTAACTCTTTCAGCACCCGGGACAGTGACTACCGCTGGAGTTAATAGTATTAAAAGTTAACTTACCCAGAACTCTTCTTTTTCTTCTTCTTCCTCCAGTCCGGCCCCGCGGGATGACGTTTCATCCCATATGACCGCTGCAGCCAATCACAGGCCAATCACAGGCTGCAGCAGTCACATTGACTGCCACGTCATCCCGGGAGGTCGGACTGGATGTCAGAAGAGGGACGCGTCACCCAGACAACGGCCGGGGTACGTATGAACTTTTTTTTACTTTCAAACGCTGCGGAAACTCTGCCCGAAAGGGCTGCCCCTTCTCTCTATCCTGATAGAGAGAAGGGGCCCGTGCTGTTATTACGGCCTGAAATAGGACATGTTCTATATTTTTCAACGGCACGGGCACCTTCCCGTAAGCATATGGGGAAGTACTCGTGGCCAATAGAAGTCTATGGGCCCGTAATTACGGGCCGTAATTTCGGCCCGTGATTACGGGCATTTTTACGTTCGTGTGCATGGGGCCGAAAATAGCTGATCGCTCGGGTACACTTTGAGATCTATCTATTATCAATGGTCTCTTATAATAAGTAGGAAATGTCCAATGCAAAAACCAGTCTAATTGGCCATCCCTGGAATTGAGAACATTACACTAGGTTGACTCAGAGTAGAGAAAGACGGATGTCCCTATCTGTCTCCAGGCATAAGTGGACCTGAGTAAAAATTAAAGTAATGTTTCACAAGCTCTGCTACTTGACTGTACAGATTAAAGCAAAGATTTCTCACAGAAATAAAATGCTTCGGGATCCTTCATCTTGGCTCAGCATTTATTACTTGAAGGCCTCTGAGTTATCCATCTGGAGACTGCACCATCAGCTACTTAGCAGGTGACCATTCATGCAGGTGCTGTTTTCTAATTCTGACCCTAATCATTTCTCGAGGGGATGTAGCTAAGGTTTTGTATCATTCATTTCCAACAAAACCAACAGTAACTATTCCGAACCCAATAAATGTAAATCACTAACACCCAAATATATCTGGATGCACTCTACTTACTATGCTCTTTCCGTAACTCTCCTAGACATGAGCAGCCATCTCTCCATTCAGCCTGTGGCCCCACCAGTTTGATCAAGAGTCATCTCCCCATCGATAGAGGTCCCAAAGGTGGGGAATCTACATATCAGAGATCCTTTGGATATACCGTAATTGTCTAAGATAAAAAATACTATTTTAAGGAGAAAACGTATCCATAAAACCCATGTATAAAAAATGTGATCATAAATATAAAGCGTAGGGTACATCCACCTTTGGGCACCATTTTACACTTTACACATAGATTTAATAAACATAAACTATTGAGTAACTCTGTAAATACATTACATTACTTATTTTGTACTGATCCTGCCTTATAGCCCTTTTATACTTCAGAGCTGCATTCACAATTCCGCTGTTTGTCATTGGACACAGTCAAAGAATTGGTCCATCGCATGCTGCATTTTGGAAAATATCTCTGCCATACATCACACCGTGACACATGAAGTCTCTGCGGCTCCATGTGCTACTGTACATCCTCCTGGATAAATCATTCCCGGATATACTAATGAGTGTTGCCACCATATCCCGTCATCGAGGCCTAAAAAGTAGGATGGGACCCAGACGCCACCTGACCCCTATCTCAGCCACATGTAGGAGACATGGCATGGTCCTCCCCACTTAAGTCTTTAGGAGACAGGTGAGCCGGTGAGCCCCTTACACTTTAAACCCTTAAAGATGCAGCTAGTTTTGGCCTTGAGACGACATTGATTATTTTCGTTTTTGCATCACTGCCTTCTGAGACCTATAACTTTTTAATTATTCCATCAACGTAGCTGTACCAGTTTGCCATTTTTTGGGATACAAATAATGTATTGAAAAATAAGTATAAAATTGTTTTGGGGCGGTTAACCCTTACAGGCATCCTATAGTAGTACCAGATGGCAGACATGGTGGTCTTCATTTGGCCACCGGCTGCCATGGAAACCCATCAGCACCCCACAATTATGTCACAGGGGTGCGATGGGGTGACAGATCGAATTCCCTCCCTCTGTCTAAACGCTTAGATGATGTGGTCACTATTGACCAGGATGTCTGTTAGGCCTCAAACTAGCCTGCTGCCTACAAGGTGAATGGCAGATGCAGGGAGCCGAATGCTCCCTTGCACCCACAGGACAACCAGTTCTCCCTAATCCGGTTGCGATTTTAATAAGCAGGTCTGAAGAACTGGCCGGGGGTAGGGAGTAGGGTGGCAGCCCCCGAGGATTGCATATTCCAGCCCTACCCATCATTCTTATACAGGTTCAGGCACCATTACAGATCCTCAGGCAATAGACACCCGGCCTGGAAACTTTCTAATAAAGCCGTCAATAGCAATAAGATTTTATTACAGAAAAAAATCAATCTATTTTGTAAAGCTAACATTGGGCTTCAGAACAAACATGAATTCACCGTATAAAAATGTCAAGCATGTGAATTAAACATATAGGCTTATTATCCTATGAATATACAATCACAGGCGCAGATTATAAACCATAGAGGAGAAGGTGGAAGCCATGAAAATGAACTTTCTTGTTTATATGGTAATGGATCAGAGCATATCATAAAAGGAGGGCGACAGCCTAGGGATCGGCAGCAATGCTGGTTACAGGGTCCCATGTGCAAACCTGGCTACACCTATACAACACCGAAGACGGATCGAGTCAGCCTGGGATGATGGGTTCATAGTACATTGTAAATCAGTACATTTCTTAGTTATAGAGTATATATAGTGTATAGTGTATATCTTCCATTGTCATGGCGCGGGGTGTGGACCCACTGGGCCGTACCGCGTAGCAGGATAGCTGCTGGCCAAACAGGTACAGTACAAAGTCTATAGTCCAGAAAGGGTACCTGAGGCAATGCAGACAGTAGCTGTGATTCAAGCTGAAGATAAGGCTCCAGCAGTAGACGGACACCTGGCGGGGTGTGACACAATAGATGCAACGGAAGACACAACTCGACTTTGACTCTAGACGGCACAGAGGCACGGTAGCACAGGATAAAGGCAGCAGGAACGGGTAACACTGGGAACTGAAAAACACTAAGAGACCATTTACAAGACAAACTTTAGGTACACAACAACGCTCAGGTAAAGATCAAGAGGGCAGAGCCCTTTTTATAGTCCAGCAGTATTCTAGACTGATTGCAGACTTCCTGCAATTGTGCACGCACTGGCCCTTTAAGGTCGGGCGCACGCGCTCGCCCTGCTGGAGACAGTCTCATTATCCAGGAAGTGAGTGCCGGCGTCTCACAGGAGGGAGATGCTGCAGGGAACTCACGTGTCCATGGCCGCGGCGTCGGAGGGTAAGTCAGAACGACGGGCCGCGTCCATAGACGTTACATCTATAAACTGTGACCATTGGGTAATCCAGAATATATCCAGTCCCATTGACACAGTCGCATCAAGGGTGTACGTACCAGTGAAGGAGCCCGTGGGGCTGATATAGGGCCCCTGGTGAAAGCGGGCCCATACCAGGTTGGCTGCATCTCTTATCTTCATGGTCGGTTAGAACCCATCTTCACAGCCCCCATAAACAAGAGTGTGGAGGGTTTACCCGAGGATCATGGAAATGGGAAGGGGCAAGCATCAAGTCCTCTTAGGTGGTTAGGGGTGTGGGGGTGTTAACCAGCACCAGAAGGGGCCGAATGTTAATCTTTTGTTATGGCGCTCCATCCCCTCTATATATGCCCCTAAAAAAGATTAACCCCTTAAAGGGTACCTGTTACCTCTCCTGACGTGTCTATTTTAATAAATACTTGTATTCCCTATGAGGTAACAATTCTGGAGCATCTTTTCTTAGAACTCTACGTTGTGCCGTTCCTCTGTTATTGCTCATAGAAATGTATTAATAAATTTACAACTGGGTGTTACCATTCCCCTTTAAGGGCTTACATAGTTACTTAAAATAGTTTATATAGTTGGAAAAAAAGACGCAGGTCCATCAAGCCCAACCTATAATCCTACTGTGTTGAGCCAGAAGAAGGCAAAAATTAGTAAAGTGCCCATTTCCTCATTAGAGAAAACAATTCCTTCCCGACTCCAAAAATGGAAACCAGAATAAATTCCTGGATCAACGTCCCAGGTCTAGAATCTATGACTCATAACCTGTAATATTATATTTTTCAAGAAAGGCATCAAGGCTCTTCTTGAACTTGCTCAATGATTCAACTATCACAACATCCTGTGGCAGAGTGTTCCATAATCTCACTGCTCTTACAGTAAAGAATCCTGTCTATGATGATGGTGAAACCTTCTTTCCTCTAGACGCAGAGGATGCCCCCTTGTCATGGTTACAGGGCTAGGGGTAAAAAGATCATTAGAAAGATCTCTGTACTGTCCATTAATATATTTTTGCCCTTAAGCCGTCTTTTTCCAAACTGAATAACCCTAAATAATACATTTGATAACCTGCCTTGATACTACATCTTCCTATACCTCAGCATGTCCTCATATTTTATTTTTTTACATTTCCTGAGGTTTTGACCTGAGCGAATCAGTTATTATGTCAATTAATAAACCCAAAAATTCAATCCTATTTCCATTTTTCATTTTTTTTGGTCAAAAAATATTATAATCAGTTCCCGTGCTACTATAATTTTCCCCACATATTTCATTGCACTTGTGCTTTTAGGCTCTTTAGCTGAATTTCGGTGCTTAGAGTAAGACATTATTGCTCTTTTCTTATGTGGGGCATCGAGCACTTAACAGTAATGTTCAGTGCTGGGAGAGGTGAGCTGAAAACATTCATAAAAGCATTAGGAATGTATCATGGACCTAGGGTAGGTATGACCCTATGAGCTTACAATCAAATGAATGGGGTAAAAACAGCTGAAAGTAAAAATGTTTATCGAGAATTTATTTGAATTTACTCAAATTCTGTAAATGTGGAATAATGCCTATTTAAAGGTATATATATACCAATTTGGAAACTGTTGATAAACTGCTGTTGACTGATCTTTCATTCAAGTTATGATTTTCTGCTTAGCGCTTGGAATAAATAAAGCTATACTGCTGTGAATAGGTAGTGGGTCTGATTGGTTTATTAATGGGGTTATCCACTTTTCACCACATCTGTTTATCGGCAGCACGGTGACTGAATCTTGAATGACTAACCTATGAATACTCCGTGAAGGTATTAGATATCGATATGGTAATCAGACAATCAGTAGTTCATGTGAGTCATTCATAATGACACATTTATTATTCATACTAAGTCAAACTATCCTGAGAATTCAAAGCAGCTTTAATTAGAATACAAAAAAAAAAACAAACATAATAGGATCTGTCAACAGCAGCTAGCCTGCTTGTTGACAATTTCCAGGTAGCAATAGATTTTTTTTCTTCAGTGTTTCACAAGAGGCGTTACTTGAAGCTCCTGGGCTCCAATGCAAAATTTGTAACAGTAACCCCCATATATCATGTGCCACGTACAATACAGGTGTCTTCTTATGTGGCAGAGGAGCCCTTGGGCCCCTTTAGGCAAATAGGACCAGATGAAGTGGGAATCCCCTAAAGCTATGGCCCTAGGCCTTACCAGGTCTATGAGTCAGTAACATATTAATAGCTGGTACTGCTCTAGGCCCCCGTCAAAAAGTAATGAGCAGCGTACATTTTTTATGACCCTCCATCCAGGCTCCCTCCATACGTTCTCCATAACCACATAGTCATATTCCTCTTCTCCATAGTCATGTCCAGCTTTATAGTTGTCACACCTACAAACAATGTATGGAAAATGTTGGTTTACCCATGGCAAATGCAATACTCCTTTTGTAAGGAGCCCCTTGTCTACCCCACCTGTCGCATATTTACCCAGATTGCCATGGCCCCACAAACTTAACTCCAGCCCTACTTCTGGCCATGCAAATGAATAGCCAACCATGAAACACATGGACGGGCCGGGTCTAGCAGAATGGGAGACAACCTTTCTTAGGAAATCTCCGCTCCAGCTTATAGGGGACCCCCCGTTCTATGACGTCCATATGCCCTACTATCTTTGTATTAAAACCTCAAATTTGTTAGAATTACGTGAATGTTTTGTCGTAAACACATTTGTACAAGATCCTGTACGGCATTGGCGTCCGTATCCTCCCTCACCGCAACGGATTAGTAAATACAGACCCTGTAGAGATACCACTTACAGCTAATTCAGCAGAAATGTGCGCTTTTAGACACCATAGAGCTGAAATGGGAAGAATTAGGACAAGTGTGTTTCTATTTAGACGGGGTAGATCAGCAGCGAGATGTCCCCGGTTCTGGAGTGGATGGAGCACACAGGAAAACCGCGGCGAGTAATGTACTTAAGTCGTTAAATGACATCGGAAGAATCACTTTAGAAGCAATGAGAGGAGCCGGGGAGGTAAGTGCTGCATTTTACTGAGGAAGTTCTCAGAGAGAAAGTGAGATTATTACACAGCGTGAGACAGGCAGCCGTTCACAGAAAGAGACACCCCCACCGAGAGCACGAGATAGTGACTGCTCCACTAGACAGAGATTCTCAAATTCGGAGAGTGCAATGACCACGCTCTAGAAATTCTTTTCCAGAAAATGATTTGATCCCTGAATAATGAAAAGTTTTACAACTTTCTATTATTCTTAGTGTATTAATTCCTCAGCCTTTCCAAGATCCTGCTTGTTGTCAGTGAATGAAAACATTCTTGTTTACATCCAGAGTCTGAAAACCTGTACAGACCTAAAGCTTCTCACAGCTAAGAGGTAGATACAATTGTATGCAGTGTAGACATCCAAATAGCCTGGACTCCAGATGGATACATCTTACCTACACTGATACATTGTAACAAACTAACAGGAGAAGAAAAAAAAGATAGAATAATGATATATTCAGCTCACAGAGGATTGTCTAGACTGGATACAATTGTAGCAAACCTTCAGCTGTGAGAAGTAGTAGGTTTAAATAGGTTTTCAGACTCTGGATGTAATGAACAACATTTACTGACTGCAAGCTGAGATCTTGCCCTCTATTCCTCCTCACAGCAAAGAGAAAAAGTTTAAATGGAGTAGCGCACGCTATATTTAATGTCTATGAGACTTTCAGAGACAGACGAGTACAGCGGTCAGCTACTTCCGTCAGCCCTATAAACATGGAATGGAGCGGCAGGGAGCATGATCGATCGCCACTCCATTCAAGCCCCTCCTTACTGCAGGGGGGGTGCTGTGTGGAGGAATGAGGGACTTGGGGACCCTGTAGCTTTATGTTTGTGCTTTTTGGATCTTGGGTGGCGAGGAAAGTGCCCATGCCAAGACCACCAGAATAGGCAGAGAACATGCCGTGGTCATAATGATGGTGGCCTTTTATGGCTGGTAGGTAGTCCCTATGCCACAATGACCAGTCATGTATTACCCTTTATACTGTGTTTGTGAACGAGCCACAACATTTTTTGAACCACCTGAAATTTACCAGAGACTTTTTAGTCTGGTTGTCAGAATTCAAAACTCCACTGGTCATGAAAGGGAGGAATCATAACACATCGGCTTCTTCTAAATTGAGATAAAAATACATCAGTGGTAAAGTGGCCATTATGGGTCGTGAAAATCAGCACCGATCGATGAGATAGCTGGTTGATCGGCGCTCGTTTGATCCTTTCACAAGCAGCAATGAACGGTTATGTATGAGGGCGAGCGATCATTACTACGATCTTCCGTCACCATACATTTAAATCATGTTGGCGCAGCACATCTCCCTGTTTAGACATTTTATTGGCCGCATAAACAAGCCGATCAGCCAATGAACGATCATTGGCTTGTTCATTGGCTGATCGTTGCCCTGATCACATAGGGCAATAATCGGGAACGAGCCAGATAGAAGATCACAATCTACCAGTAGACCTCAATGGAATAGAGTTATAGACTACACTATTCCATACAACGGAATCCCACATATAACATATACTGCGCAGTGTATGTTTCTTTAAATAAGATCCTATAGTTGAAGTATGCGACTATATGGCATAAGTCACCGGCTTCTGCTAGACGTATACGTCATGGGCTTATCTATAGCTTTTCATGACGTATCCGTTAAACGGATGTCATAATAGCCTATGGCTGATGGATGCCAGTGACTTATGCCTAACATGCCATCACCCGTAGGCTATAATGGCATCTGTTTAATGTATATGTCATGAATAGGTCATGAGAGTTCATGACGTATACGTTAAACGAATGTTATAATATTCTATGCATGACGAATGCCACTGTTAGGCAACCATCACAGCCGATGTGTAACGTATACGTGGGGAGCTTTTCCAGGCATATACACTGGGGTATGCAAAAAAAGTAGCACTACACTTCATGTATCTATCCCTAGTCCCCTAATAGATTACTGAAAAGGATTGTCTAGTCCCAAAAAATTAATGGTCTATCCTCAGGATAGGCCATCAATATCTGATCGGTCGGGGTCCGACTCCAGGCGTCCTCGCCGATCAGCTGTTTTAAAGGAGCCGCAGCACTCGTGGCCTTGGCTGCTCATACTGTGAATCGCTGACACTTGTAGTGGCAGTTCACAGTATTACAGCTTTCTACCATTGAAGTGAATGGGAGAAGGCTGTAATACTGTGAACCGCCGCTCCAAGCTGCGGCCCCTTCAAAACAGCTGATCGGCGGTGTTTCCCGGGAGTCCCGACCGATCAGATATTGATGGCCTATCCTGAGCATAGGCCATCAATTTTTTGGGACTGGACAACCCACATTCTCCACAAGTAGACCCCATACTGAAAAAGATTGGGCCTCTCCTGGTTTATGAAAGCCAATGCCACCTACTTCTTTTGTACCTGATCACCCACCATTGATTATTCTCCCATGATGAGGAATTCCACCATAACTTATCTTCTTTCATAGAGAGAAATAAAATAAATCACCAGGGTATGTGCTACCATTAAATAAGGTTGTTTTATTATAGTTAAAATATCCAAAATGACGCGTTTCGGTGATAGAACCCCTGCGTCAGATTATGTCACACATGTATAAGAAGGTGGAGTTGTGCGGGCTGGAACCAGTAAAGAAGCTTAATAGTTCTGGTTGGAGGGTTCTGTAACCCAGAACCTCTTCTTTGGACGCACCATGGCTTTCACTCGTGCTTTTTAGGCATGTACGACGGGTAGGCTATGAAACGTGTGTCTGACAAACCAATGTGTTCAAATATATAATTTATGGAAATCTCCAAATAGCACTAGTAGCACTGTGTTGGGGATTTAAAGATGTATCAAATGGGTTTAAGATACCCTATAGATACAGTAGCTGCCGGCCGACAGCTATTCCACCCCTACATAAATACTTGCTTGGCTTGGCAGTGTTTTCCGTGGAAAGAGCGAAATAAGCCACTGCCAGGCTCCTCAGGAACAAATCATCGGGTCTGGTGAAATCCAACATGCCCGATCCTTCTTTTGCCCAACATCTGCCGTCTTGGTAGAATCTGGATACTCTCATACACATTAGATGGTTGGCAGTTGCCGCCAAAATCGGCGGTACTGCCGACTTTCATCGAATGTATATTGGCACCAGGAATGAATGATACAAGCATTCGGCCAACAGCTATTCCTCCAGACTCCCCCACACACTTGCTCGCTCGGCCGTGCGTGCATGTGTTCTCAGGACCAACATGCCCTAAACAAAAGGATTGGGCATGTTGAAATTCAGATGCCGGCAGATGTTGGAAGGCGGCCATACATATTAGATGGTCAGTCAGTCCTACTGAAATTGGCATGTTCGGCCGACATTCATCTAATGTGTATGGCCAGCTTTAGTGATCCTGGTCTCTTATTGTAGACAAAGCAGTGGGGAAGGCTCCTGCTGCAGCCAGTTGCCTTACAGCCAGAGACAGATCTGATCTGAGGCTTGTGAGATAGTAGTGGGTGGTTGTGGATTACCTGGGACATATAGAAGAATTATTTTTATAGTTATCACAATTTTGAGGGAGAGTTTCCCTTTAACAACTATACAGGGTCACATATTACTATATAGGAAGCATCATATGTCAGTTTATGGGAAAGTAACAGCAAGAACGTGTCCTTATAGTTTTCTCTCTATCTAGCTTGAATAAAGTATTTACCACTGAGGTTGAATGGGGAAGTCTGGGCCCTCTGTTGCATGGGGGGGGCCCCAGGCTATTCCTTTATTAGCCCTATTTGTAGGCCAGTGATCCATTGCAGCTAATAATACTGACGACAGTGGAGTCACTTCTAAGCCTGAAGGAAAAATGGATGTAATAATCTTTGATATTTTTACCAGCAATCTTACAGATATATCAAAAAAATTCTTCTTAAAAGAAAGAGAAAAGCAAAGACACAACGAATGAAAAGACTAAAATGGTTGTAGATTTCATGTAATGTGAGCTGGAAAATATTATACATGGCTGAAAACCTATAGAGAGCTAAAACTTTTTTGTTCTCACAGCTGAGGGTTTGCTACAATGTATCCGGTGGCAATCCTCTGTGAGATAAATACATCAGCAGAACACATGATTTACCCGTGCTGATAGTTTGCTACAATGTATCATATACATATAGATGTATCAGCCCAGAGGGTTGTGTAGACTGGATACATTGTAGCAAACCCTCAGCTCTGACATTTTAAGCCTCTGGATGTCCTGATTTACTGAAAGCTAGCAAGATCTTCCGAAACGGTGAGTGATTGAAATACAAAGAATATGGGAAGTTGCAGAACCTTTAATTAAAATGATAAAACTTTATTAACATAACAACAGAAAACCTCGTACTACATTCTCTACAGCTACTACGGCTCTTCCTATTGTAACTGAGGCCAGGAAGTTGTAACCATTATCAGCCATTTTGAAGCCTACAGGCAAATGTTTTTGGTCACAAAGTCACCCTATCTGTATACTTATAAGGCCGGGTTCACACCTGCATCTGTGTTTCTGTTGTTCTGCTCCGTCAGAGCAGCAGAACAACGGAAATACTGGAGGCACTGTTTTCGCTGTACGGCGGACACCACCGGTGGCCGACGGAACCCATTAACTTTAAAGAGGACCTGCCACTAGGTCATATAAGTTGAACTGGTTGACTGACCTGAATAGCGCTGTCTCCCTGATTACAGCGCTGCTTTTCGTGGACCCCCCTGTTCCAGAGATATGGCCACTGTTGTGTTGGCTATATGCTAATTTACTGTAGTTATCCAAGGAGGTGGAGCTAGCTTCCCTGCCTCTGTTGCTGACCAATCAGCGTGAGGCAGCTTGAGGGAAGTTTCAGCCCTGTTGACTAACTACAGAAATTAGCATAAAGGGGGACAACACAACAGTGGACCATATCTCTGGAACAGGGGGGTCCAGGAAAAAAAGAAAAACAGCGCTGGCATCAGGGAGACAGCGCTATTCAGGTCAGGAAATTAGTTCAACTTATATGACCTAGTGGCAGGTCCTCTTTAATGGGTTCCATCGGGTTTCTAGGAGGGGGGGGGGTGGTCTGTTTTTTTACTGCGCTATTGTTTCTAGTATTTTCCTCCGGATCTGTGATGGAGGCCTCTAATGGAGCCAACAACGCAGATGTGAACAAGGCCTAAGCTTTATCCACAGGGCAACTTTCTTACATAATGTGTGGGGCAGGAAGGCTGTGAGGATATGGGGGGCGTTTGTGACTGGTAATCTGGCAAGGATCTATGGCGTTCACCTTTGGCAAGACACTCTAGGGTACATCTGTGGCTAGCAATCTGGGGGGCATATGAGGCTGAGGCCCTGAATAGGGGCATCTAGGTTTGAGCCATTGATAAGGGCATTTGAGGCACTAATGGGGACACCAGGGGTACTTATCTGAGGCTTAGGCACTTTTAGGGGCACACACTGTGAAGGGAATGTTGATAAGGGGATCTACTTCTCTTCCATTCTTAATTATTGGAAGGAAAATGGGAGAAGACGGGGTGCCCACTCACTTATCAAATCTGTCCGCTAATCCACTGATGTGTTAGACGCCCTCCTGTATGCATGTATAACCAGACTCGTCCCGCGCTCTTCTTCCTCCCTTATCTCTGCATGTCTGTCAATCGTGTGAATGTTACGCCCATAGTCACACCCATGCTTATTTTGTACCTGCTTAGGGGGAATTCCTATTTTCAGGTAGGACAGCCACATGACAGCCCACATACACTCTGGAAGCTAGGGGTCTCTATTAATTTCAGAAATCCGATATTTGTTAAAAAAATATATATACATATTTAGTAAAAAAAAAAAAAAAAGTGATGTTAAGCAAATCAAGATTTTAATATTACACTCTGAGCCCCGACTGGACAAGAAATATTGAATAATAAATTGGAAAAAAAAAAAAAAAAATCCAATTTTATCTTATTGTGCAATTTAGTGTTTCAGGTTGTCAGTTTGATGTTTTTCTGGTTGTCATGCCCCACCCCTAGTGATGTCACCCCTTTGCCTTGCAGATAAATTACTTCTTAAAGGGGAATTCCATTTTTAACATCAGTGGGGGTTCTGCAAACTTGATTGTAAACAAATGCATCAACTTTACTGCTTGATAAATCATCGCTGTAGCCAATGAAACCCGTCGATAATTTCTTTCCATCCATGTTCTGCAAATACAAAATGGAGAATGAGGTCGATCAAGGATCCAATGGAGATGCACCGAGACGAGACGGGAGATGAAGGAGAAGGAAAGGACCAGAAAAATAGTCGAATGTTGACGTCCGAAGAAGAAAGGAAGGAGAAAAATACCGGTAACATCCCTGACAGATGGGAAATAAAAAAACTGGTAACCAAGAGGATGGCGAAGACGATAGAGCGGGCATGAGGAACCGCAGGAAAGAACATTACTGAATAATGGACGATCTATTCCGGCAGAGACAGAGTGAATGATCGCCAGCAATTCCCAACAGTAAGCGATGAGCAACATCTCCTCCAAACAGCCGCATTACGCCGATAGAGCGCCGGTAGGTTAATAAAAGCGTTTACCCAATCAAAGGCAAATTGCTTCCCTTCTACCACACAATTACTAGGAAGAGGGGGGCATCGTGTAAAAAGGGAAAGAGCGTCCTAAAAAGGTCCATTACAGCACACACATTATTAGCAGGAGAGTGTCCGCCGGCCCGAGGCAGCGCACTTAACTGGCTCTCCACAACACCACTACAGAGCACTCTCAACACCAAACAGGCCGCAATCTCAGGACTGATTCCTTGCTCTGACAATCAGTGAAAGAAAAGCAGTTTATGGCAATACAACGGCTGTGTGATACAGATGTAGCAGAGCCGAATGTGTCCTTGAACTGTTTCAACGTGAAATGCGATTATCTGTCACCTCTCTGATTTGCTAAATACTTTTGGAATATTTTATCTAAGAACTTCGCGTTCCTCTGTTATTCCCTCCTATAAATTTATGAATAAATTAATAATAAGTGGGTGTTACCAGTTGGGGGTGTGTCTCTACACAGACTGAGAGTGTCCAATCAGTGCATGCAGTGTAAGACACGCCCTTTTGACATGGTGAATGGTAACGCCCAGTTGTCAATTTATTCATGAATTTCTAGGAGGAATTATAGGGGAACGGAACAGCACAGGGTTCTAAGAAAAGATACTCAAGAATTGTGATTTTATGGGGATTACACTTATTTACTAAAACATATATATCAGGAGAGGTGACAGGTCCTCTATAAAGCGACTCTCCGGTCGGAAAATGGCATTTCATATTATGTGAGGGCAGGGACAGACACAGACAACAGAGGGCGCTAGTGCAAGAACAGTATACGGGCCCCTTGCTTGGCATACAGTAATAAGTCATTGGGAGCCATGACATTTCACAGCTCATTCACCATATGATGTTTGATAGACAGTAGGAAGCGCATTTACGTTGCGTATTTTTCTGCGGAAAATACACAGCAAAACAGCAGGAATCCGCAGGAAATTTGCAGCAAAAAAACACACCTGAAGGTGCGTTATTGTAATGTGGTTTTTACGTTTTTGCTGTGTAAATTACGGCGTTTTCATGATGCGGGTTTTGCTGCGTGTTTCTGAAGAAGTATAAGGATAGAATTCGCATGAGGAATCGCGGGGTAAATTGACATGCCGCGGTTTCGAAAATACGCACCGCAGGGCCATCCGAGTGAAAAAGCGCACCAAACTGTGGTGCCGTTTTTCGCCCGGAATGTCCGCTGCAGAAAACTGCTGCATTAACCGGGCGGCCTCCTGGGATTACGTTTCATCCCATGTGACTGCTGCAGCCTGAATGATCCCAGGAGGCCGCGCTGGAGGGAGGAACACAGACTTCTGGGTAAGTACAGTGTTTTGTTTTTTTATGTATTGCATTTTTTGCGGCGGGATCGATACGAACCCACCTCAAAAAATGCAACAACTGCTATTTGTTGCGGGATTTATCTCCTCATTGAATTCAATAGGGAAAACCTGCAACAAATAAGCAGCATTTACGCAGATACAATTGACATGATGCGGAATAAAATTCCGCACCGCATCTCAATTTCTGAGCGTTTTCTCCGCTCAGTATTTACGTAGAGCATGGATAAGATTTGTTTTATCTCATCCACTTTGATTTGCGTTGCGGAAAAACTGCAGTATTGTGTGAACTGACCCTTAAGGTGACAGTGGGCCAACTTACCTGCCGGGCACCTGTGCAACTTCACATCGTACACATATGGTATGTCCGCTCTTGTGTAAGGGCTAAATAGTTATATTCAGGCCTCACATCCTTTCCCCAATAGGATAGCAGTAGTGGCGTAAATATTTTTTTCCCATAATCAGAAATGATCACCTATCCACAGGATAGGTGATCTTCTTCTCATTGCTGGGAGCCCATGCTGGGGACCCCTGAGGCGCCGTGCTCGACTGTTTCCGTCATTTCCATACACATTGGATGGAGCGCCAGCGCGCTTGCTCGACCACCGCTCCATTCAATATATCGCAGTGGCAATATGGGGTAAGTAGAGTCTAAGACGACCCTACAGTATGATGACACCTGTACTTTATACTTGTCGGGTCTCCCAGGATGCCCGCATAGAAAAAGGGAGACCTCCGAGGCTCGCAGAAGAGCTGTTAAGCCTCCTGGGCACAGCATCACCTCTTCTCTTTCCTGTAGTCCGTTTCTTTGCCTGGCGCCTCCCCAGACGATGTCCGGGTGTCAGGACATGTCTGCGGTGGCCCCTGGGAGTGAAGAGGACTGCAGGACCAAGAAGAAGAGAGAATAGTCTGGGTCTGCATTAGTTTTAGGGTCTGATCTGGATTCTGCATTTAGGGCGTCTAGTCTGGCGACTATATTTGATTAGGGTGTCTGATCTGGGGTCCTAATATATTTATTGGGCGATACAGACTTAGTGGGCCCCTTTGCGGGGAAACTCACGGTGGCAGTAAAATGCCGAAAATCGTCACTTTGTGCCCCCATATAGACATTAGGCCCTGTTTATGCCCCCATATAGAAGTTAGGCCCCCAGTTTGTACCCCAATAAATTTAATGCCCTCTGTAAATATTGCAACGCAGCCCCCCCCTCCGAGGTAGTGCCACACAGCCCCCTCCTCCCAGATGGTGCCACACAGCTCCTGACGTCACTGTCTATATATGGACAGTGTTGTCAGGGACAATCCCAGATCCATAGTCCCGGGCAGAGCACTACTAGCACTCTGCCTGGGAGTGGCATAGCTAAAGGCTCATGGGCCCTGGTGCAAGAATTCAGCTTAGGCCCCCCTACCCAACACCACCAGACACCTGCACACGCCTATGCCAAGCTGCCTTGCCTGACAGACCCCATGAATGCCCCCACAGTATAATGACCCCCCCATAGCTGCCCCCGCACACAATATAATGCTCCCCATAGCTGCCCCCACAAAGCATAATGCTCCCCATAGCTGCCCCCACACAGTATAATGCCCCCATAGCGGACCACCACAGTATAATGCCACCCATAGCTGTTCCCACAGTATAAATCCACCAAACAGTATAATGCCCCCATAGCTGCCCCCCACACAGTATAATGCCCCCATAGCTGCCCCCCACACAGTATAATGCCCCCATAGCTGCCCCCAAATCAGTATAATGCTCCCCGTAGCTGCCCCATACAGTATAATGCCCCCTCATAGTTGCACCATGCAGTATAATGCCCCCATAACTGCCCCCCACAGTATAATGCCCCAAATACAGTATAATGCCCCCTCAGCAGCTACAATAGGACCCCCCTACCATACCTAGAATAATGCCCCCATATGTATGTATCTATTAGAAGAATAGCAACATAATTACTTACATACCCCCATTCCCACAACGGGTGGAGGATCCTTTTCCTCCTATGCACTGTGCTTTGAGTGACTCGTCGCAGACAGGCGCGATGTAGTGACGTCACTACATCGCGCCTGCCAGTGCCGAGCTGCTCACGGCACAGTGAATGCTGGAGCGAGGCTGTGGAAGAAGGCTCAGTTGGAGGCGGGACCAGCGCGGTCAGGCTGGGACACTGCTCTGGTCCTGGCATCACTGTCCATATTCACGGTCCATATTTGGACAGCGATGTCAGGGGCTTTCCCAGAGACGGAGTCCCGGAGCAGAGCCGCTAGCGCTCTGCCTGGGACTCCTCTCCTTACATCACTGTCCATATATATCACTTGCCCAGGTTTGCCAGGGGCTGACGCCGGCCCTGAGTCTAATAATGGGTCTGTATTTATTAAGAAAATCTGGGGTCTGTAGTTACGTAGGGGTCTGGTATTTTATTTTATTTAGGGAGTCTAATCTGTATTTGTTTAGGAGGTCTAGGTCTGTATTTAGGGGGTCTGGTCTGAGGTCTGTATTTGTTTAGGGGGTCTGGTTTAGGGTCTAAATAAATACAGACCCCCAGACCAGATATCCGAACCTAATAAGGACGTAATACCCCTTAAATTAATACAACCTCCTATATCGGACCCCATAAATATATACAGATCAGACTCCCTAAAGAAATATAGACCCAAGACCGGAAAATCAAAACTAATACAAACAACAGCCCAGACTCTTCTCCTGGGGGTCTTAATTAAGGGGGTTTTACACAGGACGATTATCGGGCAAACGATCGTTCTTATAACGCTTGTTGCCGGTTTTTGCCTTGTGTAAACAGGAACGATCAGCAGATGAACGAGCAAACGCTCGATCATCTGCTGATCATATCGTGTTAAAAAACTGAAATATTATCGCTGTCGGCAGCACATCTTGGCGTGTAAACAGGGAGACGCGCTGCCGGCATGATATAATGAATGGGGACGAGCGATCGGAGTAATGACGACTCGTCCCTATACGTAGCTCTTTGTGACAGGAGCAAATGAGCGCCGATCAACGATATCTTGTTGATCGGTGCTCGTTGCACTGGCCAGGAGGCTGGACAACTCGAACTATACTGTCCCCTATCTGCCTCCCAGGAGCATAACTATAAGGGGTGCAGAGGCTGCAGTCGCACCCAGGCCCGAAACCAGAGGGGGCCCAAACGGTATCTATATTCCTAATGAGGAGACCAATACTTTGAAATACACGTGATAAATGGGGGGCCCTAATATAGATCACCAATATCTATCAGATAAGTCAATGCATTTCTACTTATTTCCACAGATTGATTGCAAGGAACAATAAAGTTTCAAATATCAAATTTTTGCAAAAGCCACTAAGGAGCCACTGATGAGATAAGGAGCCCATGGTATATGTCGTTTTGGTGGACACCTATGGTATATATACTATATACTATGAGCTCCTTATCTCATCAGTCCTGATAGAGAGGTGCCCTCTTCGTGATAAGCAAAAAGATCAGGACTGGAATACCCCTTTAAATATTTTAGGGCTTGTGATTGGTTCACTTTATTATTGCAAGAAAAATATGTTGTCAGCTCCTAAATATAATATATACTAATACTGCTGTGTTTTTTAAAGGAACATGCCACCCACATGATTTCTGTGCTTCATTGGAACATCCCCCCCCCCCCTGGCTCAATCAGTGCGGATTACAGTACGATGATCAGAGCTGGTGAATATTATTTCACTGGCTCAAAAGGTCAATGATGCCTTAGTACATTTCTATGAATATGTGAAAATCTATTTAAAGGGAAACTCCGACATCATATAAAAACTTTTCTCAAAATGTTTTACGGCCTTTATTAGAGGAGAGCTCCACCTGGCACCAAATTATTGGTCATAATCATAGGATCCTAAGAGATACTCCACACCTCTATTCTGATGAACCTTCTTTGATCCTGGAAGAGGCGGAGCTTGCAGATAACTGGGCGTGGTCCCACAGAAACGGACAGTTATGAAGCCAATCAGACATTTGCTTAATGCATTAGAGGGAATTCTATGCTCTATTTTGATAATACTGCATGTACCATGTGGGGAGGGGGCCGAATTATTGTATCATACCCATTCTAATTCCTTACAATTTTTTGGCCAGTACATAAGGATATATAAAAATTAGCAACCCCTAGATTTAAAGGGGTTGTCTGGTTTAGAAATTGTGACTTAAGAGGGGTGTCCCCCATTCAGGAACCTTACCTATTTGGATGGAGAACTGGAGAGCCCAAAATATCAATATATCAGTGGGAACTGTGTAATACTCAATGTGCCCTCTGGTGGCACTGCAGGAAAATTAAACGCTTGGTGCTGGGTTCCCCCAGAAGTTACCGGCGATCGCTGAGGGTCACAGCCGCTGTGCTACTCTTGATCAACTTATTGTCCGGGGCATCTGTACATATCTAATGGGAATTTCATGACCAGGACGTATTATGTTTATTCCATATTAGTATACAGTATGTCATCATATATAGCAGCAAGTGACCTTATAAATACCTGGAACATACAGGGTGGTGAACAGACTAATTTTGCATGGCCCCCAAGATGAGGGTTTCACAGCCCCCGAAATAGATGTAGCAGAGTTGCGTTGTCATTTGGCACCACTTATGACATCACATGATATCTTGTAATTTTCCATACAAATCTATGGAGATGCACAAAAGAAACAGTTAAATGACAAATAAATTCAACTCTGCTACATATATATATATATTTATCAAGTAAACCCTTTGCTTCACAGAATAGAACAAAGTATTCCCCGCATTCCTGGCCGATGGAAACTCATTGTCCTTCCTCTGTGGTCGCCCGCGTTTCTTGCCTGTGTGCTGTAAGTGAAGCCTTTAATATTTTACAGCTCTAGCTTCCCCCGTTTGTGGTTCCGGGATTGTCTCTTTCTCTATGTGCTGAGCTTTCCACCGCTGGGATTAAACGAACAACATCCAGCTTTATTGTCCATTGTGATCCGCCACCCAGCTTTCCTGATGACTGATTTATTGCTGTTTTTGCAGGACATTCTGTATGACCTGTCTATGAAAAGCCACAGCATATACAGGGGGTGATAATTTATATACACCCATACATGCATGATCATTTATATACAACCATACATGCATGTCCAAGCGTATATCCTATAAGTATGGAAACTAATAGTGGTCCCCCCATTCAGCTACGGGGCAACTGGAATTGCTTGCGCCCCCTATGCCCTTACCCAGCCTTGTCATAAAAAGAAATGTGCTATTTAAGTCAGGCAGCAGTAAGAAGAAGCGGTAGAACCAATTAACGCCACCACTACTCCAAATTTATATTACTGTGTGAAATTCATCTGAGCCAGAGTCTAGACGCAGGTAATGGCCTGCTCAACCTTACACCAAAAACTTTTATATATGTATGTCACATGTATATATCATATACAGCTCTCTATACTCACTTCAATATACTGAAGATTAGAGACTGGACGCTGACTGTACCACTGACCACCAAGAACGAGATGTTGACTGTACCACTGACCACCAAGAACGAGATGTTGTCTGTACCACTGACTACCAAGAACGAGATGTTGACTGTACCACTGACCACCAAGAACGAGATGTTGACTGTACCACTGACCACCAAGAACGAGATGTTCACTGTACCACTGTTTGTTAGAACCAGATGCTGACTGTACCACTGACCAACAAAAACGAGATGTTGACTGTACCACTATTTATGAGACCCAGATGTTGACTGTACCACTGACCACCAAGAAAGAGATGTTGACTGTACCACTGATCACGAAGAATGAGATGTTGACTGTACCACTGATCACGAAGAATGAGATGTTGACTGTACCACTGATCACGAAGAATGAGATGTTGACTGTACCACTGATCACGAAGAATGAGATGTTGACTGTACCACTGATCGCCAACAATGAGATGATGACTGTACCACTGACCACCAAGAACGAGATGTTGACTGTACCACTGTTTATTAGAACCAGATGCTGACTGTACCACTGACCACCAAGAACGAGATGTTGACTGTACCACTGATCACAAAGAATGAGATGTTGACTGTACCACTGACTACCAAAAATGATATGATGACTGTACCACTGACCACCAAGAATGAGATGATGACTGTACCACTGACTACCAAGAATGAGATGATGACTGCACCACTGACTACCAAGAACGAGATGATGACTGTACCACTGATCACCAGGAACAAGATGATGACTGTACCACCGATCGCCAAGAACGAGATGACGACTGTACCACTGACCACCAAGAATAGGATACTGACGGGACCACTGACCACCAAGAATGAGATGCTGACTGTACTACTGTTCACTAAGAACGAGATGTTGACTGTAACACTGACCAAAAGTGAGAACCACAACCAAGCTCATTACATATATACAACTCCAGAACCAAGCACAGTACATAAATATAGCACCAGAAGCAAGCTCAGTACATATATATGGTACCAGAACAAAGCTCATTACATATCTACAACACCATAACCAAGCTCAGTACATAAATACAGCACCAGAACAAAGCTCAATACATAAATGCAGCACCATAACCAAGCTCAGTACATAAATATAGCACCAGAACCAAGCTGAGTACATAAATACAACACCAGAACAAAGCTCAGTACATATATACAGCACCAGAACAAAGCTCAGTACATAAATACAGTATTAGAACCAAGCTCAGTACATATATACAGTACCAGAACCAAGCTCATATATATATACAGTACTAGAACCAAGCTCCGTAAATAAATACAACACCAGAGCCAAGCTCCGTAAATAAATACAACACTGGAACCAATCTCCGTACATAAATAAAACACCAGAACCAAGCTCAGTACATAAATACAACACCATGACCAAGCTCAGTACATATATACAGCACCAGAACAAAGCTCTCTACATAAATAGAGCACTAGCACAAATATAGCTCAATTCAGAGCAACCCCTGCTGTATAGGTTTGCATGGTGTAAAACTGCAGCTCCCAGCATGGCCCAAACAATGGTAAGGATATGCTGGGAGTTGCTGTTTCACAAAAAAAATCATACCACCCATCATCTCGCTGCAGATCATGAAATAACTACAGTACTGAATAGAGGCAAAATAAACATTTACATTAAGCGACTCATAGGTGATGTCTTCTCAGATGCAAGTTGTTATTTTTCTCTTCTCTTCTCCATCCAGTCCAGACCTCTATGATGACTTCTCCCGGCCACAGCCCATTTCTGCAGTTTGCCACTCAGATGTCTTCAACTCCTCACTTTTCAAAATTTCTGAACCTATAAACGAAGATAAAATTCTCATGGTGCCATACACTAGACAGTGCCCCATTTAGAGCCCCCTGTAGACAGTGCCCCACATAGAGTCCCCTGTAGACAGTGACCCACATAAAGCCCCCTGTAGATAGTGCCCCACATATAGTGCTGCCTATAGAGCCTCCTGTGTATACTGCCCCGATAGAGCCCCATGTAGATAGTGCCCCCTATATAGTCCCTGTAGATTGTGCCCCCTATAGAGCCCCTGTAGATAGTGCCCTACATAAATCCCCCTGTAGATAGTAGCCCCGGTAAATAGTGCCCCACATAAAGCCACCCGTAGATAGTGCCCCACATATAGCCACCCCTGTAGATAGTGCCCCACACATTGCCCCCTGTAGATAGTGCCCCACATATAGCCCCCCTGTAGGTAGCGCCCCACATATAGAACCCTGTAGATAGTGCCCCCCCCATAGATAATGCCACTCACACTTATGAGGAAAAAAAACCTTTGCATACTCACCTCATCACGTTCCCGCAAGATTCTCTTGCAATGCAGGTCTGTTCTCTTCTGAGCAGGTCTGCTGCGGCTGAATGATGCAATCGGCACAATGACATCATCATGCCGCTTGCGTCGTTGAAAGGCACTGATTGGCAGGGTGCCCTACTATTCAACGACGTAAGCGGCTCGATGACATCATCGCAACGCTTGCATCATTGAAAGAAGCTGAACGTGCCCTTCTATTCAGCTCTTATGCAGCGCTTATGCATGTAATTGTAACCGCGTCTAATAGACGCAGATACAATTATAATGCAGGTGGGGATGGCGGCAGCTGGCAGCAGGCAGCCGCTTGAGGCGAGGAACTCATGGACACACCCAGCGTGGACCCCTAAATTAGACCCCAGGTCAGACATAAAACAAAAATGCAATTACTCTCCGCCCCAGATCTCCACAGGCTGCACAAGGCGTGTTCTGCGGCAAAAAGAAGGTCCTGACCTTGAACGTTGAGTGCTGCGTCAGGACCTTTTATGCCCCACAGCAGAGACATTGCCTGATTTGGCAGTCTGTGGAGACCCGGGGCAGGCTGACTGCGAGCCCCCTTTCCATCTAGGGTTTACAGTAGTGCCATTGAGTGAGCCCCATTATGTAAGTGGGTCCAGGTCCAACAGGATTTGAAAAACTTGGTTGAACTGCAATACCAGACACAACCTGTGGAAAGGGGTGGCGCTGTTTTTGAAAACATTTTTTGTAATCCTATACAACCCCTCAAAGACTCAGGCCCAGACTTTTGAAAAACTCCACGCAGCTAGTTTTTTCAGACTATGAATCTCTCCAAGGGTGTGAATACTTTTTATAGGCACTTTATGTAAGGAAATTAGAAATTGTCATGTGCTCTGTTATTCCAGTTATAATAAGGCCCTGTTCACACTGAGTTTTTTTTGCAGGAAGAAGAAATTTGCCTCAAAATTCCTTCAGGAATTTTGAATCAGATTTTAGACTGACTATGCTTTTTTCCCGCGTTTTTTGCGGCAAACGTTTGGAAACGAGCGCCGCAGTTTTTTTCTGCCTCCCATGGGAGGTCAGAGACGGAAGTTGCGTCAATAAAGGACAAAAGCCACTTGGGGGGAAAAAAACACCTCTGCCTCCCATTGAAATCAATAGGGGGCGATTTCGGCTGTTTTTTGGCGCTGATTCCGACACAGTTTCCTCGTCAAAATCATTGCCAAAAAAACTGTGTGAACGGGGCCTTATATAGGTTTTATTAACTATTTACAGGCTAATCACAACCAGTAGTTGCCTATATTTGAGAACCCTGAGCGCATTCATCTCCGGACCATCTGCAGAA